>NC_056726.1:345235100-345535100 GCF_019279795.1 Protopterus annectens | reverse complement strand
AATCATCTAAAAACCTACCATAAAATATCCAAGATCTGCTAAAAACCGAAGTTACTAAATATGTATTTTCCCAATATGACATAATAATATTAACATAAGTTGGGGCACAATGTGCCCCCATAGCAACACCCTTACATTGTTTAAAATATTCTCCTTCAAAGAAAATAAAATTGTTTTTTAATACCACCTCCATTAAAACCAAAACTGTTCTAAAATCATTATGGGTAATTCCTGAAAATCCTACTGACATTTCTTTGAACCATTCAAGGCCTATGTTGTGGGGAATACTAGTAAATAAATCAACCACGTCTAAAGTAGCAAAAGCCAAATCTTCAGAAAATAATGTTTTGTCCAACTTTCTAAGAAGGTCCCAAGAATCCTGTAATATATAAGTATTATTCATAAGCACTTTCTTTACCTTAAAATCTATATATTTTGCAAGAGGAGCTGTTATAGAACCTTCTGCAAAAACTATTGGTCTCAAAGGTGGATCATCAATGTCCTTGTGCACCTTAGGTATGCCAAAAATAGAAGGGACCTTCGGTTTTTCAACATGTAAAAATTTATGTGTCTCTAAATCTATTAATCCGTCCATTAATAAATCATTCAGTAACAAATGTATTTTTTTATATGCCACATTTATTTCATTAATAGATATCCTTGTATATTTAGTAGAATCACTTAAAATCTCCTGCATCTTACCCTCATATGTAATGTGGTCCATAAGCACCACCCCCCCACCTTTGTTGGGTTTCATAACCCTTAAGTTTTTATTTTTAGTCACTAATTTGAGTGTTTCTTGCTCAGCCAAGGATAAATTAGATTGCACGTTATGTATCCTTAGTGACTTCCTTAATTCATTTTCTAGAACTAACTCAAAATTCTTTAATTGTGGGTGTAGGGGTGGGTTGAACATACTCTTACGAACTAATTTGTCCTCACCAACAGTTTTTTTGACACCATTAAAAAATATTTCTAAGTTTTTCTTTCTAATAAACAACTTAATATCTATTAAAAGTTTAAAAATGTTGGTTCTCTGTTTGGGTATGAATCCAAAGCCTTTTGAAAATAAATCAAAAAAAGTTTTAGTCACAGTGGTATTAGAATAATTAAAAATGTTAAAATCATTTAATGTCCATTTATGTCCATCATTGTGTACACCTTCATTTAATTCTTCCACCTCATTTGTTTCCTTCCTCAGGGCCCCCATTCTCTCACTTGGTAGTTTTTTTAACGGTAATCTATAGGTTCTTTGTACATCAGCCTCTCAGACCTTCTAAGTGGTGGAAATTCTAAAGCTTCTCCTTCATTATCATCAAATACAGGTATTTCATTTTCACTAAAACTATATGTTCCAACCCTCTTCCCCAACAGTCTAGGCTTGGGGTAATGTGTTTTGTTTTTATACTCATTCACATCTCTTTCAATTTTTCCTAATTTCCTGTTTTGCACATCTAAGCATTTACTTTCTATATCCTTAAGCAACTTGTAATATTTATTCTTATGCTCATCTACAGTAAAAAGCAAATCTTGAGTAATGTCTTTGTTAAGATGTTCAACTTGGTTAAACCTTTTTTTCTTTTTCACATTCATTATTTAGTATAATAGCCCTCATTATCTCAAAGCCACAATTATCAAAAGCAGTAATCAGCTGCTGATGAAAAACAGTACCATCCACTACATTATTCGGGTATTTGCAAACTCTGAGACCCTTAGGTACAATTTTTAATTCTAAACAATGCTTCAAATATGCATTATCCATTTCAAGCATTTTGTACTTGTACAAAGAAAAATCCAAGTCCTCCAACATTTGAACATATGTTCTACTAACACTTTGTTTGAATTTCTTCTTTCCAAAATCATATTTAACATTGAGAATGTCTCTCAGCTGTTGAACAGTACCTGTATGATCTCTAGCATTAGTCCCACAGTCCGAAAAATTAATCCCATTTCGTACATTTCGCGAACCTTCAGAAACTCTGTTTCCAGTCTCTCCACCAACAGTAATGTGTGGGAATCCATCGAGACTCCCTCTATCAGCTATATCCAATCCATTTCTATCACCAAGCTCATCACCATTGCTCACATGCATTCCTTCATGCGAAGCAGAACGCCCTGCTGCTTCCTGGTTCCCTGGTAAGGAAAGCGTAGACAAAAGCGTAACCAAGGATGAAAACGTGTTGTGAATTTTTCAGCGTTATTCTTCTGATTAAACTGTTCGTGTCACAGTTCCTGGATTTGGGTGCTTTTTTTGGTTATTACTTTACAAAATCCTAATAAACTACAAAACTATACCCAAACAAAAATTTTGGAAATTTATTGCTAAAGATCAAATTTTAAATTTGTCTCCAGAAGTCAAATCCAATCTACTATTCTCTGTGAAATTAGCTTCCAATCTCCAAATGTGGAAAATCTTTACATGGAAATTCTTACACAGAACTTTTTATACTCCCAATAAAGTTACTAAAATACAGTTATCTGCCACTGTTTGTTGGAGATGTTTTATGGAATATTCAGCTGATTGGGAACACATTATTTATGGTTGTAATAAAATGAATAAGTATTGGGTTGATATAGGTACATTTTGTCAAGCTTTATTTTCAGATACATTTACTTATTCAAACCCCTAATTCTATTGAATGTAAATGTCATGAACACTGTGACGAGAAACAATTTGTATCTCCTCTTGACTATTTTAGCAGTGGCAAGAAAATGTTTAACTAGAAAATGTAAATCATCTGCACCACCCACCTTCAAAGAGTTTCTTTTATTATTGGAGGAATCAGCTTTCATAGAAACAAAAGTCAAGGAAACAAGAATTCAACCCAGGAAATGGACTGATAATCCCTGGATCAAAGTTCTTGGTTTAATAGAAACTCTTAAAACAACTCATTCTCTATAATTTTGACTGAATGTTGTTTATATATTTTGAATGCATTCTGGTAAATGAACAGTTTTATTATTTATTTCTTGTGAAATATTCCTCATATTAGGTCAAATGTAAATTTTGTATATAGTTTTCTACTCAAATTTTACATTAGAATGTTTGTAATATTCCCATGTATTTACATTTAATAAAAAAATTTGAACAAAAAAAAAACTAGGTACCTGGAAATATATTTCAAGCTATATAGTCTAGTAGATGTAATTAAGGGAAGAAAGCTATAAAGGGAGTTCACACACTACTTTGTGAGATTTGAAAACTGGTTGAGACTAGATAGATTCTTCATAACCAAGAAACAAATGCATGGTGAAAAAATTACATACCCATCCAATAATATTATTAGAAGATGTCTCTATATTATTACTACTCTAAAAGGAAGTAGGAAGGAACTGAAAAAGACACTGGAGATTTCCTTCATGTCTTCTGAAGAAGGAAAAGTCCATGAGATGGTTGCCAGAGCTATTAATTGAGTTGGTAGACAAAGTGAATCAAGAAAATGAGGAAAGAGTCATTACGTGGGATAAATTGAATGCTAGGGTAAAGGAAAAAATAAAATAAAGGAACATTGAGGAATGCTATAGCAGAAGAAAATGGTATATGCAGGGGTTTGAGAGGTGAAAAGGTACAGAGCTAGAACACAACATGTTAATGAGGGCATGAGGTAAGATAGAAGAGTACCTAGAGAAAATAAATGACTATAAAGAGGCAATGGAACAAGTTTTTGAGATGATGCATAGGAACACTTAACTTTTAGCTCAGGAGCTCAGCATAAAAAGGTGCAGAGAAATGTTACTGAATTTAGGAATCCTGCTGGAGACAGAGGAATGGTAAGAGAGAAGGGAGAATATTAAATTATTTGGAGATTATTAATAGAGGAAATGAGGGGAGATGATCTGTGTAGGACTTTTGAGAAATTCTTTAATGAAATAGCCCTACACAGTGTAGCATATGAATATATATATATATATATATATATATATATATATATATATATATATATATATATATATATAAATATACATGTATAATACAATATATAATATGTTATAGGTAGAGTATGAACTACATATTCTAATGGAGCAAATGTCAGGGGGCGAAATCAAAATGGCCATAAAGACAGAAGCTATGCTAAAAATATCAAGCAATGATGGGATTTCTCTGGAAGTGTGGGACATGTGTAATAAATGAAAGAATAGTAATTTAACATAAATTGTTTTGTTCCATATTAAAGGGGAGGGGATTCCTCACTCCTGAGGAAATATGGTTGTTGTAGTAATACTAAAAGAAGGAAAGAATGACACAGATGTAGGACTGTATGCACCTATATCAGTGCTAAACCATAACCTCAAGAATTTTATGTTCATAATAGCAAGAAGATTGGCTAGAATTATGCCTAAACTAATACATGCGGAGCAGTGTGAGTTTGTGCAAGGAAGACAAACACATTATAACATAAATAAAAGAATAATGATACAGATAAAATGTGATCAAGTAAAGAAAGCACTTCTGATGGTAGGAGAGTATGGTGAGAAGGTGTTCAATAGGGGTGAGATGGGACTATTTAAGGAAAGTATTTATTTTTTTTTCATCTCCTCAGACTTCATTTTTACTGGCATGGCCCCAGTAGCCAGTGTCCAAGCTGGGTCTACCAGCTAATCGGTAAACCCTGGACTTACTTTGTTTTTGCTGGGGATGGTCATGGATCCTAAGGGTATTCTGGGGGCTCAGCTCATCTGTGCTTCCATCCGGAATTTTTTTTATGACCTACCCCCTCTCTCCCCCCCCCCCACCATGCTCATAGATTATGTCCAAGTGCAACTCCCCTCTTTGGACCGCACCTTTCCTTAGTGAGTATATCAATGAGCACCCTCCCACCTTGGATATGCGCAGCCATACCTTCCTTGTCGCTCCATCAGTCACCTGACCCAGTAATCAAACCCAGGTCAGCTGAGTCATAGTAAAGCCTTTATCCCTCTGTTGCCACCAGTGTGGCCCTATTTAAGGAAAGTAATAGTAAAATTTGGGTTCCCACCTGACACCTGTAGAGTTTCTGTCCAGACAGCTTTCACATGTGCTAGAATTTTGAGAATGCAGTATTCCAACTTAACTGTAAACAAATGTATATGTCTCAAAATCTAAAATAGTTGCAAAAAACAGTTGCAATACGAAAGTTAATCATCACACACTCCTCTTCACAATGGTGATATTAAAATGTCAGTCAGACATAATTATAATTTTATATTGAACACCTCATTTGATATGTAAATTATGTAAATTTAATTGTTAAAATTATACAAATAAGTACAAATAACTCTCTAACCATACCAGATAGACCCCAACTATCAGTGTGACTTTTGTTTGTGCAGTTGTGCTCTTCAATTTACAGCAATCAATTTGGTAAAGGTCACTCCATTTTTGAGATATTTGCAAACTTGTCAATAATCCATGTTTGCATGTTTAGTGAATAAATGTAAATATGCGGAAAACAGTGCTAGTTGCACAACTATTGCTGCAGACCTTCTTCAGCACTGTCAATGCATTCATTTGATATCATGCAGTGCCATATAAACACCCTCTGGTTCAAGTTATTAACATAATTATTAAAATGTGGAATATATTCAGAATATGTCTTGAAAACAACTCAGATTTTCTCTGGTACAAAGCATTCCTGCCGTCTATGATAACTGGGCATGTGAAATGCTGTCCCACAATTCATTCGGGTAGGCAATTATGAGATATTTACAGAAATATGACATTTATGCAACTAAGCATATTGCAGTTACTTAACAAGTATAAATATCTGCAGACTGGTAGGAGGCAGACAGCAGATATCATTGCAACTTCTGTAGCATTATGTAAACTTTCTTTTGATACCCATGGAGTACCATATAAACATCTTCTGATTCAAGTTATTATTATAATTATAAATATATAAAATGTATTCATAATCTTTTCAGAAAATAACTCACATTTTGTCTGAGGATCCACTTCTGCCACCTGATAAAATAATATATATTGTCATAATCTCACTAGCTGGCAATAGCATAGCTTTACGGCAGAGTACCCAGCTGCATTACTTGTCATCACTCAGCAATGATTTGATGTAAAGACTCTCTCTCAATTAACTATACTCAGCTCTCCTATAATCCAAGTTTCTTGGTCTAGACTAATTATTATGTGTATTAGCCAGGCAATACTTCTAGGCAGACTCTGTAAAAGGTTCATATGGATCAGTACTGTAAACTTGGTTAACAAAAAAATAAGGCATTTTCATTTTAACACCTTTATTGAATTATTACTTAAGTCATAGGCAAACATACATTTATATAAAATAATGCAGACCATATTAACATACTCCCAGTTGCAAAATCAAATATCACATGCATTTTTTGTATATTTATCTTCAGTTCAGCAGTATATAATTTGATCAGATCCTGACTTTCCTTAATTAAAACTCATTCTTCCTCCAAAACATTATTCTCCGTTTATTGTTCCCACAATTTCTTTTTTTTTTTCTAATTTACTCCTAACCTTTTCTAAAGATCCTACTTCCAGTTCTTTTATCTTTGTTACAATATTCAGTACTTCAAATACAATTGATTTACACTTTGATTTCCATTTTCTAGTAATTACTTTTTTTGGCAGCCACCAGAATTAAACTTAACAAGCCTTACTATGTCTAGGCAATTCAGATCCTTTACCCAACTCAAAAAATCATTCCCTCAGTTACACCCAATTCCTGTGACAGAGTACCCTGTAGGGAATTTTTAAAGTCTGCCAACTCATTCATTATACTTCCAAAACGTATGCCCCCAATTACCTCTTTCTTCTCTATCTTCTCTATCACACCTTGAACATTTGCCTTCTACACAAGGAAAACATTCTTTGGAGTGTGCTTGTGGTATAAAATAACTATGTAAACACTTTCTAGAAAAATCTTAAATCTAAACTTTGTTGCATATTTGGGACTCATACATATATCCTTCCATTGTTTCCTGGTGAATTGCCTATCAGATCTCTTCCCAATCTTTTCTAACATTCTCTGATTGATTCCTATAATTATCATGCAGTATTTTATATGCTGTACTAGTTATCTCTTTCTAACAGCAGCTTTGCTCTAGATTCGATTAAAAACTCTACCAGAGCAAGACTTGCACTTAGGATTCTCCTATCCCTTTCTGTTTGCCTATACTCAGATTTCAATCCCTGCTAGAGAAGGCAGTCTCTGGCTTGCAGTCCCAATGTCTTCTTGGCTTCTTCCCATTCTGTTACCTTTCTCTCTCTAGATATTTGACCCCCAATACCTTGGTTCCTTTGCCATTTTATTCCAGTTAATTTCAGGCCCCTCTTGCCTATTCTTTGTATCCCTAATTGCAGTCTTCTCTACTGGCAGAATCTCCTTTCTCCATTCTTGTGTTAGCTTACTTCTTAGAATACTTCATGCTACTTTATGAATATATTATTAATAATACAATTTTTTTTTTATTTCTCCAAGTCTTTTGGGTTTCTAATACCATGATGGGAATAGACCCCATTCCTAAGTCAAAGTACAATTAAAGTTCATGAAATTAGTATTGTTTCAATCTTTGATGTCAGCCAGTAGTGCTCTTTGCAGCACCCACAATGTGCCCAGTAATGACTCCTTCTGCAGTTCGTATGGAGTTACATGTATTGGTAGCATATCCAAATATGATTGTAAATTATTTTTTATAAGACACATTGCTCCTACTACTATTGGAACTGTCTGGGTATCTTTCTTCCACATTGTTCTTGTTTCTGTCTGCAGCTCCTGATATTTACACTGCAGTCAGTGGGTGTGGCAATTTCAATGATCAATGCTACTCTTGTCTTCTTTTCTTGGACCTCTATATCTGGTTTTTAACATCTATTTTTAACTGTTGGTAATGGATAATCCCATGTTATGTAAACTTCTTCATTTTCTATGATGCTTTGTGGATCATGTTTCCAGTGTTTTTCAGCCACTTCAGTATCATAATGTTTGCACAATCCCCAGTGCAACAGTCTCGCCACATTATTATGCCTTTCGGTATACAGTCCTTCTTCCATTACTATGTCGCAACCAACAAAGTGTGCAAGAGGTGTGCAACTGTCTCCAATTTGGTTTTACAAAATCTACATTTGTCTGTTTCTCCCACATGTTCAATGGACTTTATAAACCGTGTACTCAGCCCACTATCTTGGGCTGCCAATATTAAACTTTCATCTCTTGGTTTAAATTCGCCTCCCTTTAACCACTCCTGTGTTTGTTCCTGATAAATATGAGGTTCTTTCAGACGTTTTCTGTACTTGCAACTATATTTATGCTTTTCCACATTTCTTGCCTTCTCATCTGATCCTTCACCTGATATTCTTTCATTTTTGGCACATTCAATTGCTGCCTGATTTTTATCTACTTCTGGTTTAATTTCCATTCCTGCTTGATGCCGATAAGCTTCTGCTAGATTAAGCAGAGAAGTCATCATAGATTTATTCTCCTCATGTTTCAAAACTTTTATTACATTTGGGTCTTGTGAGGTCAGCAGATATGTGTGGAGTCCCAGGATTGCAGATCTATACATATAATCAATTTCAAGGAGGCCCATCCCTCCTTCAGAATGGGAATATATAATCTAGGTATGCACTGATTTTTATAAATAATTTGGTGAGCATGAAGCATCCTTCTTGTTTTCCTGTCTAATCTATCCAACACATTTTGGGGCCAGTTAATCACTCCAGAACTGTAAGTTAGGACATGAAGAGCAAATTGGTTTATAGCTTAAATTTTGTTCCTAGATCTCAATGCTGTTTTCAGGATTAATTTAAGTCTTCTGAAGTATTCCTTACTAAGTTTTTTTCACATTTGTTCATGCTTTATTGTTGATCCTTCATTGATTCCCAAATATTTATACACTCCTTCTTGCTCAAGTTTTTTATATCACATTCTTGTCTCAAACTGATGTTTTCTTGGTGTTGCAGTTTTCCTGCTTTAAAGGTTGCTTTTTGACATTTATCAAGACCAAATGGCATTCTTATATCATCTGAAAAAGTTTTGACAACTTGCAGTTGTGCATTTAGTTCTTCATCTGATGAGCTATGCAGTTTTAAATCGACAAAGAGAAGGTGAGAAGTCTTTACACTTTGTTGTTTTCTAGGAGCCAGATTATAGCCATGGCCAAAGCTGTTAAGTAAGTAGATTAATGGATTAAGGGCAAGGCAGAATAGCAGCAGTGACAGAGAGCCACCCTGGAATATCCCCACTTTGAATTTGTATCCCTGGGATAACAATTTGTCTTTTATCATGGCTTAATTGCAAAGTGGTCTGCCACTGTTTCATGGTCATTGTAATATAGTCGATCAGCGTGGAGTGTATCTTATACATTTTTAAGCATTCTTTTATACATTCTTTTAAAGTTAAATTTAGAGTTTATTACTCTTTTAAAATTATCTTTTATAATATTCTGTGTGGCTGTTGTTCTCCTTAAGGATATGCATATAAATCCTACTCTCTCCCTATTTCTTGAATTTCTCCCCTGCTTCATTATCATCCCTTTCCTCTTTTAATTATAGATTTCTGCTTGTTTTACTTGTATGAGCCCTAACTGTGTAGCTCTAAAATAACCCTTCAAATCAGGTAATCCCAAACCACCTTGTTCTGTTGCAAGGATCAGCTCATCCCACTTGACCCCTGCCCTTTTCCCTTTCCAGATAAATCCTTCAACTCTTTATTAATTACTGTCCAGAACTTCTCATCTGGTAGATAAAAGCATGTCTGACATGTATATAAAACTAAATGGACAAGAAGTAATTTCAGTGCTTGTATCTTACTATCCGTATCCATAAACAAGAACTTCCAGTTTCTCAGTTTTTGCATTATCTTTTGTTTGTTCTCTTCCCACATTCTTAGCTGCTATAACAGAATCTTTTTTAATCCATACTCCTAAATACATCATTTTATTGTGTCCCCATAAATATGAGCATTGCTGGACGAATTCATATGTGGATATATAGTTTACAGCTATATCCTTTATTTTATGTTGATTAATTCTATATCCTAAAAGACTTGAAACTATGTCAAGATGTTCTACAACACTGAAATGTCCTTTTCTGTTTTAATCAGGTACAAAAAGCCTTTTCTTGATTATCATAGCAATTATATCCTTGAATTTCTGAGTCCCTTATTTTCTTTGCCAGTGGCTCTAAATATAAAGTAGATAACATAGCACCCCTGCAATGTTTTTCTGTTCAGACACAACTAGTCAGAAAGGAATCCTTCCACTTTTTTGCTTTCAATCCTTCATATGTACTTCTAATTAACCTTATTATTGTATCAGGGAATAAAGTTGCTTAAATTGCCCTACTCATAAATCCCAGCTAACTATGTCAGATTCTTTCTCTGTATCAAGATCCCCCCAACAGAGGTATTTTTTTTACACTCCGTTTCCCTCTGGATCATTGTCATTCTATTAAAGTTGTCAGATATTTGCCTCCTATCCACAAGACCACATTGATCCATATCTATCAATTTTGACAACACCTTTGTCATTCTTTTAGCTATTATTGACATAAACCACTTTATAATAATAGTTTAAAATTGAAATGGGCCTATATGAATCTCGGCCTGATGGATCCTTACTGTCTTTAGGTATTACAGCCACCACAGCTTTCTTCTAGGATGCGGGTGTTTCCTCTCCTTTTAAAATACTGAATAAAATATGACATTTTGATATAAATACCAGCACCACATCATAACCAGCTTCAACAAGTTCCCCTTCAATAGTTTTAGCAAATGTATCTGTGCTAACAGAAAGAGAGGTTTTGGTCCTACAGAGAAACACAACGTCTTCTAATACATGAGTTTATCATACCTTGCAACTTCTTTGTCCAGGGGTTACAGACAAAGGAAAAAATAATTGGGGGGGGGGGCATCGGGTGCTTTTGTAGTTATTAATGAACTAAACATACAAAAGGCAGACAATGGTGCAGCAAGGCATACCCCACATATGCTGTACACTGCTGCAGTATATTCTACTTCAGTTTCATTCTTGTTCTAAATTAAGGGTTCGATTACATCTTCTCTCATAACTATACAAATGGTTGAATTTACCATTACAATTACAGAATCTATCTTTGGAATAACTGTCTCAAGCAAAGAATTAGCAAACATAAACAACACATTACCCTCTTGGTCAGAACATATAATGTTACAATTTGTCTCATCAGCAGATTTACTACTGTCTGGATTTCAAGCAAATGGGCTGACAGGAAAGGATGTCTCCCACCTTAAAATAGTTAAGATCTGAAACAGGACAAGTTTTTCATCAACGTACATTTTTTGAAAAATAAGAAATATGAAACTGTAATGACTAATATTACTGATTGTAATCATCAGTGACTAACTAGAATGTCTAAACTTTTTATGAGTACAGACCAAAATTATAAAGTACTGCAGCCAACGATACACTGGGAATGCATTTTTTCACACTAGCATTTCTCCTCTCCCCCTCTCCACTTAGTACAATACACATAGAATGCAACATGGCTGCAAGACCAGATATAACTTTTAACACTTGAATTCAGACATTTTTATAGATTTCAGAGATAAAAATTCCTTTCCATTTACAAGTTTTGCTCATGTGATCATGAGGCTACATAAATAAATGGGTTTATATAAGAACATCAACTTTTCAAAAAGACGAACTCCATACGGTCCAGACCATATGATCAATGTTCTGAAAAATGGGAATGTTTGCACTGAGATTGCATTACAGATGGGATCTGAGAATTTGCCTTTTTCCCCATTGTAGTGCAATCCTGGAGTTGGCATATATAATTTTCTGGGGGTGTGGGGGGTGTAGGGGCCTTGCCCCTCTGCAGAATCACAGATTCTTATTTTTTTTTGTATTTTCAACTTTCTGAATAGTTGATCTTCTGATATAAACCCAAATAAGCACAAAAAACAAGTCCAGACTCTGAAATAAATAGCAGTTGATCAAGGAGACATAATGCTCTTTCCAAATGTCTGAGACTCATTTGTCGACCCTTTTAAATGCCACATAACTTACAAACAAGATACTGAATCTACATTACAATGCCATGAAGTTTCAGGCATTCAGAAAGAACATTATGGCTGGCAGAAAGAATATAGGGGGAATTCTAGAGAACAGGACACAGGCAAAAGCTTTATAAAGTACTTACCATGCCTTAGTGTTGTGTTGCACATGTGTGTAGACATCCGCCTACAAGTGGCATGCCTTGCCTGCAATAACAGAAAAGTACAAATGCGATTCCTGTCCCTGCACCTGCCCTGTGGTGATCACAGTTTGCTGACGGTAAACAGAGTGCACGAGAAACCGATGTTTAATTCAATACACTGACCTCAGCAACTTCCTATAGTGATTTAAAGCCTAATCTCTATGTGCAAGCTTCCCCGATTTGAACATAAAGGTAGATAAATACATACAAACCAGTGAGATTCTCTGAACTCAGTGGCAGCTGATCGAAGAGTACACTGTTGTCTTTTTAATGCTTTATCTACAACACAATGTCAAAAAGTTTCAAATGTTCTGAAAGCATACAATAGCAGGCACAAACAAAAAAAAAATTTGCGGAATCAAAGAAAGGTGACAGCTTTACAAATCACTTACTGTGGTTTACTAGGTGTGAATGTCAAAGCATCCATATGTCTAAAATTGCCATATCTTACTTCTGCTTATAAACTCCAGGCACAATTTCTTTATGTACCTCTTCTGGTGTGATCACAGATTGCAGATAAATATTGAGAAATTCAGCAGAAGCCCTGATTTTTATTCCTGCCAGCATGGGGACCCACATAGCTGACAAGAAGAAGAAGAATCTGGGTCCTGAAAGAGACATCTGATAATAGCATTGATTCTTCCTCCTTGATGTCATATGTATGGCCACAGTACCTGAAAGGTTTAAGTTCTTGCTGTGTAACTCAGACTAGGAGAACATTAGAATTGTAAGTCAATTTTTTTTTTACTTTTCTCAGCCTTAAATGCGGATACCAGAAGAATATTGTCTGCTGATGGTACCATGAATGCAAGAACATTAGCCATAAAAAAGGGAGCCCACAATACAAGGGTACAGGTTGTATGCCAAGGAGGAAAATACAGCATTATTTGATGTAATAATGTATTTAACCAACATACCTGGTTTGTTTACCCTGTTAAGGAAATATCATAAATTAGCAGGGTATATGATTAATAAAGGAAAAACTAAAGCAACCACAGTGAAGTATAATCCATCTTTTGCTCTAATACAGGACTTTCCTTTCTTATGGGCACATAGTAAAATGAGGTATTTGGTAATATGTCTCATGAAAGAATTAGAGTTGATAATGAAGATGTGGAGGGAAACGGTAAGGAAGATTATGGAAAATAATATAAGGTGGTCCTTTATGAATATGGATATGAAATATAGAACAGTACCTATTAAATGTTTCTGTTTTAAACATCACAGTTGTATTTTGACAGCCCAGACAAGGCAATATTTATTAGGTTAAATCAAGTAGCAAAGACATTTGTATAGAACAGTACACACCAGAGAGTTAGGGTGGATACAGTAATCCTTTCTGTAAAATAAAGTGGATTGGGGTACCCAACCTCAGGCTGTATTTTCAAGCAACTCAGATTAGAGTGGTATATTTACTCCAGATGGATCAGTAGAATGAAAACTGGAAAATACTGGTAAATGAACTGGGGATTGTAGAAGATAAGTTGGGCCGATGGACATTGTTTGAGTGGGAAAAAGCAAAAGGCTTGTAGAAAGTTATGACAAGAAAGCAATTCAGGGTTTAACTAAGAGAGAGAGGGAGGAAATATTTGGTACTAATGAGGCTGGCCACAGATAGAATAGCTATTAAGAAATGAAGCTGTACTAGATAAGAAACAACAGCATATATGTAGAGGAGGACAGGTTTAGAACCCAGATAACGGGAACAAATAGTACAAGAAGAAGGGACTAAGAACTGGGATCAGATGAAAGCTAAATATACCATTCCTGTGAAATAAACAATTAGCATACATGGGACTAATAAGGAAGGTAAAACTTAGGAAAGAACAAAATGAGGGAGAATATTGTTCTGGATAAACTTATTGGATGTGGCCTGGACACGCAATAGTTACCAGACTAGGTCGCTTACAAAGGTGTATAAAGGTTTGACAAGTAACAAGAAAGGTCGAGAAGAAGGGCTGACAGCATTATGGGATAGGAGGTTAGGGTAACAGTACAGTAGTGAGCAATGGGAGATGTATTTAGTGCTGAGATAAGCAATGAAATCTAGGAAATTTTGAATATTTGCATGGTAGTGTCTGCAGAGATAGTTTTGTACACCAAGTAGGCTACAAATAATGTTCCCACTGGCAGACAAGGAATTCTGGAGGTTTAAAGGGAACTATAGAGGAATATGTGAATATTCTTCCCCTCCTTACACCTCCTCACGCTACACTAACCTGCCCCTCCCAAAATAATCTACTAACAATTTCTTGAATCTTTTAGAAACATTGCACAATTCTGTCCTCTAAAATTTTAATCATTTTGCCAGAGGACTAATATTCTGATTGTCCCACTCCAACCTGTATAATGCTACTCAAACTCACTTTAAGCAAATTCTATGTACCCTAGGAGGCTTATTTCAATTTGTTTATGAATGTAAAGTGTCAGTATACTAATTTTAGTACTATGTAACCCTAAGTGCCTGCCTGAAATGCATCTATTCATGTATTTTTTTGTATGTAACCTATGATATAATTGTGCAACATGATTATAGCTGTTGAACTGTGTATAATATATGTAACAATATCTGTGACAAAGTTTTATATGTGGAGCTTTTCTCCCTGGGCCTCAGCTGAAAATGGGTAATGTAACCCAATCAGACTATCCCAGTAAACAAATGTCAAATAAATAAATAAATAATATATTTTGGAGCTGCCAGGGCCTGGGGTCACTAAAAACAGATCTGCAGATGGCATTAATAGCAAGACTATGAGGGAGAAAATATCCACCAATGCAAGAAATGCTATTATTACATAGAGGGAGATGACTGGTAAAAAGTGTGTAAGACTCAAATTGGAGGTGAAAAACCTAATTGGTAAATATTGCTGAGTGAAGAATTCATGCATGTACTGTATGTGAACTCATTAATCCGTCTAAATGTTTGGTGGTGAGGAAGAGCTCAGCCTCAACCCTGCTGATGTCAGAAGGACCCTGTGAAGAGTTAACCCCAGGAAAGCAGCTGGACCTAATAACATTCTTGGAAGAGTGCTCAGAGACTGTGCAGACCAACTAATAAATGTACTCAAAGACATCTTCTAACACTCACTGAGTCAAGCCACTATAAATGTCTCAAGTACACAAACATTCTACCACTGCCAAAGAAGTCACCACCTGCTAGCCTAAATGACTGTCGTCCCATAGCTCTCGCCTCCACTGCGATGAAATGCTTTGAGAGACTAGTCAAAGATGTAATAACATCCAAACTACCTGCAGACCTCAATCCACAACAGTTTGCATACAGACCCAATCACTCCACAAGAGATGCTATTTCTTTAGTACTCCACTTATCGCTGGACCACCTGGAGAGCAAGAATAGCTGCGTGAGGCTACGTTTCATTGACTTCAGTTCAGCTTTCAATACAGTCATCCTGCAAAATCTGATCAGAAAGCTGGTTCAACTGGGCATCAGCACACCACTATACAACTGGATTCTGGACTTTCTTATAGATAGATCTCGGAAAGTGTGCATACGCAAGAATACATTGGAGAGCATCACCCTGAACACTAGAGTTCCACAGGGATGTGTCCTAAGCCCCTGCTTTTCACTATACTAACCCATGACTGCACTGCCAAGCACAGCTCAAACCATATCATCAAATTTGCAGATGATAAGACAGTTGTGGGTCTCATCAGGAATGATGACATGACAGTCTACAGAGGGGAGGTGAATCAGTTCATAAGTTGGTGTTATAGCAATAATCTTGCACTAAATGTCAACAGGACCAAAAAAATAATTGTGGACTACAGGAAAAGCAACAGGGAGCACTCTCCACTTGTAATCAATGAAAAAGCAGTTGAGAGAGTAAATAGCACAACATTTCTGGGGAAACGCATTGCAGAAGACTTGATGTGGTCAGCCAACACAAATGCCATCATTAAGAAGATGCATCAATGGCTTCACTTCTTGCGAAAGTTGAGGATAGCAAACCTACTATCAACATCTCTCACAACCTTCTACAGGGGCACCATTGAAAGTATACTGACAAACAGCTTTACAGCATGGTATGGAAGCTGCTCTGCTTCTCAGCACCAGTCCCTCCAGAGGGTAGTGAAAGTGGCTGAGAGAATTATCAGGAACTCCTTCCTGTCCATACAAGACCTGCAGATGTCCAGATGTCTCAGCAGGGCAAGGAAAATAACCAGGGATAGCACTCATTCTGCTTACAAGCTGTTCTCATATTTAACATCAGGAAGGTGCTTTCAATGCATATGCTACAAAACCATGAGATTCAGAAACAGCTTCTTTCCACTAGCCATCAGGTTACTGAACTCTATGAACAGTACCCTTCACACTGGACATTAAGGCAGTAATCCAACAATACTGAAAAGTCTCTATAGTGCAATATGAAACAAGGTCTTACTTGCACCCAGACAGCAAAGTCAGCATTAATCAGACTGAACTGTCTTACTGTACAATATAAATGTAGGCCTTAAATCAATCACTTAAGTGCAATTTTTCCAGTGAAAATAAGCTAATAACTAGTAACGAGTGACAATCTCTTAAATCAGTGCAATAATGCAAGTATTTATTATTATTGTGTTTGTCTTCTGTGTCTATAGAATTTTGTGTATTATCGTCATGTTAAATGTAGTCTATGTATTGTATGCACATTGAGTCCAAAGAAATGTAATTTTGCTCGATCCACACTTCTGTGAATTGAAGTGACAATAAAGTTTGCTTTGATTTTGACTTTATTTGAACAGCAATGCCAAATAGACAATAAACAAGCGATACACTTATTCTCTTCAAGAAATCCACCATACACTTTCACCATTAATTTTTACCAATTAATACCAAGATCTAGCTTACAGGGATGGTCCTGTTTGCTGCATTTTATATTTGAAATTGTATTCTACCCTTTTCTATAACCTTCCTAGATCCCCCATTTTATTGTTACAAACCATGCATTTGCCTACATATATTAAGTGAATGACCTCTAATTCACTACAAATCCAAATTGGTGTAGGAAATGATCTTGTTTTAGAACACTTTTTTAATGTGATGCAAGAGACTAAGCAACTTTGTTTAAAGATGCCATCTTGCATTATAGTAAATAAAAATGTTGTCAGACTAAACCAGAAATTCAAAGTCCACTGTTAAGTAGAGTAAATTTTCAGTTAACAGGAACTCAAGAAACCAGCACTCTCAAATAACTGACAAAAAAGAATTGAAGAAATACAGTACCATCTTCATGTGTTGCACTTTGTTTTGCCCCCCTCCCCCCACAGAAACATACCTTGCATTTTTAGAGTTTTAGAGTTTTAAAAAGGAAGATAGGAATAAATTCCCTCTCTCCAACCTGAGAACAAGTCAAACCAAACAAATAGTATAGGGTACAGTATTAGTCAGGCCTATTTTTGATAGTAACTCTCAAGCAACCAGAAACTACAGTTATCTTGCAACTACCAATCCTCATAGATGCCGGTTAACTGAGAGTTTACATGTGACTAGTAATCCTACCAATAAAAAATAACCGTAACCAAAAATAAAAACAAAATATAATTACAATTCTATAACCACAAATGAAAATTTGTAAATATAAGTATGAATATAAATATTCAGATATTTTTGCTGTTTGATATTGCATTGCACCAGAAGATATCACATAATAAACTGTATAGGGAAAGTCCTATAGAACAGAAGATCTGAGTCTTGTTGAGATTAATTTCAGAGTCCAATTTGACTGGAGAATTTCTTTAATATTCTGGACTGGATGATTAAGCCAGGTAATATATATGTGAAGTTTCTGGTGGTCTAAATGAGAATCCTGTATATGCTAGTTTATTTACCAAATTAGCTGAAATAACGTCTACAGTCAAAACAAATAACAATAGTGAAAAAGGACATGCCTGATGTGTCCATCTAGTGAGCTAAAAGGGAAAACATGTATTGCCAGTTCTTTTGTAGACATATATAACAGTTTATATTAATTAATAATTAAATTATTTTACTGTTAATTAGTAATGCTATGCGTGGAATTTTGTGATTTTTCTGGCATTCAGTGTACATTAACTTAAAAGTGAAAGAAGTCAGGAAGATTATAATGCTCCTTTACATAGCCATGTTACAAAACCTTGTGTTCGCTGGGAACTGAATTAAAGAATAATTTTATTGAAACAGCGAATAATATTTTCCAGTTTGTGATCTAAAATCTTTACAGATTGTATTATTCTAGTGTGATGAGTAAGAGAGGTCTTTAATTATTAGAGTTTAATCTATCCTTATAAGGTTTCAAGAAAAATGAAACAGTTGCTGTAATAGAGGATTGTGGGCAATAACGTCTGATTTGAGATCTTGATAAAGCATAAAGGATCAAATAAAGTATATTTGTAGATATCAGGTGTTAGATTATGAGTTCCTGGAGGCATGTTCCCAGCCTGGAAGTCAGCTGTGGCCAGAACCTATGACTTTGGGATAGAACAAGGTAATTTTTCTCTGTCCTTTGTTTTACCTTTTGTTAATTGGTTAAATGGTTAAAAACAGATGTCATGTTGTCCTTATTATTCAAAGCAAAATGCTGTGATACTTTGAAATATTCCTACATCAATATATTATTACTTTTAGATGCTTCTCATATGAGCTTCCCTGAATCATGTTGTAATGTGGTGATAGCGACAACTTCAAATCTTATGTTGTCTGTGTGCTAATAATTGCCAGCAACAACCTGATATACAAGACATCGGTGGCAGATAGAAGGAGTACTTCCAGTAGCTTCTGAATGAAGAAAACCCCACAGAAGCTCTACTGCCCCAGACAGAGGCTACGATGAAAGAGGAAGACAAGCCTATCCTAGAAGAAGTAATAACACTGAGGAAAATGAAGTCAGGGAAACCAGCAGGCTCAGATGAGGTCATTACATATATAATCATGATGTTAGGTGAGTTATGAGAGAAATGCCTCCTGAGGGTACTCAGACTGGTAAGGAAAGAAAGGCATATTCCTGGTGACTGAAAAACAAGAATTCTAGTGCTAGTGTACCAGAATAAAGGGGACAGTCACACCTGTGTGCAGCATAGAGGTATCAAACTCCTATCACACTGCATGAAAGTCCTGGAAAGGGTGACTGATAAATGAATACGCAGAGTAGTAGAAAATAAGATGGGAGATGATGAATTTTGATTCAGATCAAGATGCTGAGTAACCATCCTGATGTTTGCAGTGAGACAGACAGGTGACAAAAAGCTAGAAGTGTCTAACTGGATATTCCTGTACCTGGCGAAAGTATGTGGCAAGGTCCCAAGGAGACTGATTTGGGCAGTCCTGCAATTGTTCAAAGTCAAGGAAACAAACAGGTACGAAAATGTAGCAAACATGTTACAATAATATATTGGTGTATCCATCCATGTGCATATATATGTTAATATTCATGCATTTTGAAGGGAGTCTATACCCGCTTAAAAGTATAATATTAAAAGTCTGTGTGCTCTAAAAGGTATTAATGTATGCTAATATACAGTAAAAAATGACACCAGATAGATTACCTTGTGCACTGAGAAATAAAGTAAATGCTAGGCAGAGCTAGTCAGGTATATCTGTAATGCTATGATGAACAGAGGGATGCTAGGTCACAAATGCAGTAGCATAAAAGGACATGATCCATCTTGATCTAGTAAGTTGGAATCTAAAATACAAGATGTATGCTGTAAGGAAGTAATAGAAAGCAGCAGCATTTAAATTTAACCTGCAAACATTAGAAACAAGTACGTGTTATAGATTTAATTACCAGTCAGAAAAGAGAATTAAGCCGTAATTTTACTGACAAACTCAGGACTGAAGAAACTGTGGGTATGATGGGGCTGTTTTGCAGTTTTATATGCCCTATTTCAGTAGTAGATATCTCTGGGATGGAAAAGTCTGTGTGTTTTTAGCATATTATTGGAGTCTGGGGGTAAGCTAATATGTGGAATACATTTGAGCCTCGATGATAAAGTTGTTGCAATGAAGATAGTTTTGTGACAGAACACTACACTAGGTTTGTCCCTGTAATATTCTTTCTTTGGAATCAGGGGGGCTTAAGACTGGAAGGCTGTGATCATTTGCATCTTATCTTTAGCTGTAAGAAGCCCAAGATGCAAAAGTTTTCACTGGTGGCTGTCACTTAAGAAGCATGATTTGTAGTGGGAACTCTATTAAGATTATTTTATTCATATTTGTTTACCAGGAGTAATGCACTGATCAAAACTGAACAATTTCAGGCACAGACCAGGTGAAAAAAAAATCACATTTTAAAAGATAGTAGAAATAAAAGATTTTTACACTATTATACCTCTATATTGCCCACAGTTGTGAATGCCCAGGTTATTAGATATTAACAGCAATGTTAGAAAATTATGTAAATGAGCAATATTTACAATGTTTGCAGTAAAATTCAAAGGTCATTGAAATATCTGTGAGGATGAGAGAGAGGAGAGTAAGACAATATCTTGGACGTTAGGTGTTATGGCCATTGGAGGAACAGGAGCACTGGACTTGTTGAACAGGTATGTTGTAACTTGCAGTCCTTTGAGTAAGTGTAGGCTGAGATTTTCAAAGTGAGGGTGTAATGGCAGGGAAGGCAGGGAAAGTGTGTCAGAGTCTTAGCAGCAATCTGTAGATGAGAGGAAATACAGAGAGTTTGTTCTATGGTATGAGGTCCTGAAGTGCCTAAAACTGTTCTTAGCTCCATTCAAACAAAAAAAAAAAACAGATTGTTGTGGTTTACCTTTTTGGTTAACCTATAATTTTGACATTGTTTCACTGAGCCCTGCTTTCTCTGTCATCCACTTTGCTCTCTATTCAAACAGAATGAATTTGCAGATCATGTAGAGTAGCCACATGGGTCACCAGAAATTCTCTATGTTCTGCAGTTTCATAGTAGTTCCAGGTTCTTGTATCATTCAGCTAATTGAGCTGATTATCATGATTTGAAGGTGTGGTATTTACTAACTGCAGATTCTCCACTGCCTGGTACATAACACAACTATAATAAGTTTTAAATTTTCTCCTGTAGCATCACAGCTAAAATCCATGCTGAATGCTGTGTGATTCTACTTTTGCAAATGGCAGGAAAAATCTGCACTTCAATGAATTTTGAGAAGAAATAAGAGCAAAAAGCAGTCATATCAGAAAATGGCAACTCTGTTAAATGCTAAAGCATTGCAAAAACAACATTCATACCTCTCAACAGTCCAGATTTTCATAGCATGCCCATATTTTTGCCTTATATATTTTTCTGTTCTTCATATAATTCTTGAGCCATTGCAAATTATTGAGAATTTATATCACTAAGTAATGACATACATTTGAGATCCAGACCCTTCATAAATTGCATACTAATGCAAATGCTTTGATTCTATCAACTTTGTAAATTTATAATAGCAATATTTAATAAAACATTCCTATTTATGGGCCTTCGCCCCCCCCCCATTGTTTTTGTCATTGTCCAGATTTCTTGCACTAAGAAGTTGAGAGGTATGGCAACAATACTTGCCAATTAATAAAGTGTTATAATTGCTCACAAGGAAAGACCTTCATTTCAAAATATTTTACACACAAGTGCTGTTCCCCAATTTTTCAGTAAAATCAACATTTTTGTCAAGATTATGAAATTTATTGTCCTCATTCCTCAAGAAAAGAATCAGTACAAATGTGGCTCCTAACGAAACTGCAGTCAAATCCTATCCCTGATTTCAAATGCAACCTTATGATTGTAATACTCTTTTCAATATTTTTCATTATTCCTTTACTGGAAAATTTGGCATCTAATTGAATTTTCTTATCTTCAGCAGGTCAAGCATTATCATTCACTCCGGAGCAGCTCAGAAAATGCTGGCTGCTTACTTCCACCATAGGAACAACAGTGCAGACAGAGACTACATATCAGTGTATAGGTTGTGTGGCTCAATGTCAGCTTCAAAATGATGCATCATTTCTGTCGGTACCATGCTCCCTTGCAAAGATATGGGCATAATAATGAGAAATGTTGCAAATGCATAATTTTCATAATCCTACAAGACTAAACAAACTGTGAATGTTGTACATGTGTACAGCATACAGACACAGTTCTTTTGCCATGTTCTAAGGAGTAATACTGTCTTCAAAATGAGGTATTACTTGGGACATTGACATGCTCCCTTGCAAAGTTATTTACCAAAATATGAAAAAAATAATTTCCATAATCTATGTCATTAACAAACTTTGATATCTGTACATGTGAACAACATACAGATACAGTTCTTTTACCATTTTGTAACTAATAATACTGTCTTCAAAATGAGGTATTACTTAGCACATTGACATGCTCCCTAGCAAAGTTATTTACCAAAATATGAAAAAAAATCATAATTTCCATAACCTAAGTCCTAAACAAACTGTGATATCTGTACATGCATACAGCATACAGACACAGTTCTTTTACCATGTTGCACATACTGATACTGTCTTCAAAATGAAGTATCACTTGGCACAATTACATGTTCCCTAGCAAAGTTATTTACCAAAATATGAAAAACAAAATCATAATTTTCATAATCAGCAATGGACATCAGGGATCAAGAAGTAATGTAACATTCCCTGCACTGACCTACATACATTTACTGTACCATAGTGGAGGGAGACTGAAAGGGCACATCACAATAGAAAAAGACATACCAAGAATCTTTCTTTTTGCAGGTGGCCTTTCGGGGAGGGAGTGAAGCCGTGAGAGTGGCACCCATGAAACCATGCATATCCAGGAAAGCAGCCCAGTGATACAATGTTCAGTTTCAGTAGTTCAAAAATATCAAGCTTATAACCATGATGGGGACTTTACTGTGTATAACACAAATTGTAAAAATGACAGAAAGAACATGGTGGGGGGGGGCTTGAAATGACTGCACGTAAACAAAAAAACAAATCTGGCTTGTGCATTCATCAGAGTGATAACGACTTCTACTTATGTGAATAACAGTGACAGCTGCTGAGAGTTTTACCTGAAAAGTGGTAATGACTCAGTGTTATATTGTAACTGCACTTATTGTTAATGTGATAATGACCTGCATTGCATTACTGCAAAGTTATGCATGCTCAGACACAGGTGATAATTGCTGCACATAACCTGTTGAGTAGGCATTCATTATATTACCTTATGCAGCTGTTATGTAACAGACTCATTATCGTCTGTTAGGAGAAGACATGAGTTATTCAGTAAAAATAGTATAACACTTTTATATTACTGAGCCCTTCCACATGACTGACAAAGCCAGGAATATTGCCCAAAATATATGGTAGCTCCATGCTGGTAGTAGTCTGCAAGTAATAACCTTTATCTCATTCAGGCAACTTCTTCTTCTTCTTTTGGCTTTTTCCCAGTTAGGGGTCACCACAGCGGATCACCTGTCCGCTCATGATTGGCAGTGGAGTTTTATGGTGCCAAGGTGCCAGCCTGGTGCCCAACCTTCCACAGAAGGCACACACACACTCACACCTAGGGCCAATTTGGAGTGTCCAATCCACCTACAGCATGTCTTTGGGATGTGGGAGGAAACCGGAGCAGCCGGAGGAAACCCACACGACCACAGAGAGGACATGCAGTCTCCGCACAGAAGGCACCCCAGCTGAGAATCGAACCAGAGAACCTCTTGCTGTGAGGCGACAATGCTAACCGCTGCACCACTGTGGCCACCCATCTCATTCAGGCATCTACTGAGCCTAATTAGAAAGATAAATACAAGCAGAAATGTCTAACCTCTCTGGTTGATCCGTGTAAGAATTAGTCCAAAAAGTAGTAATTAATGTTCTCCCCTAACCATACCTCTGGTTATAATAAGACACAGAAGTGAAAAAGGCAGAAATATTGTCCAAAATATCTGGCTGAGCAATGCCAACAATCAGCAATAAAATATTTAACTAAGCCTCTCATACCACCCAGACATCATTATTCAGTAGAAAGAAAGACTAAATCAAAATATATGTTCAGATGGCCAAATGGGTTTTCCAGTTATGCAAAAGTTTTTCTGTGACACACTAATGAATTATTTTCCCCAGTAACCCCGTCAGTTGGTTGTGCTGTGTATGCACAAGCACCAGAAGTACAACTATTTTGCCCAATGCTCACTTTAGCAGTCTGACCATGTATGCAGAAGCACTTCCCTGATGCACAGTGAATTATTTTCCCAAGCAACATCTTCATTAGTATATCCAGGTATACACATGCACCAAAATGAAACCCCTTCAGTAAAATGTCGAGGTATGCACAATCACCAAAATGAAACATTTTCCCAAATGACCCTTCAGTAACCATTCCTAGTATGTGCAACCACCAAATAAAGCATTCACCCAAGTGACCCCTTCAGAAAAATGCAGAAGTATGCACAATCACCAAAGTGAAACATTTCCCCAAATTACCCTTTAGTAATATTTTCTAGTATGTGCAACCACCAAAAGTACGCATTCACCCAAGTGACTCCTTCAGTAAAATGTTGAGGTATGCACAATCACCAAAATGAAACACTTCCCCAAATGATCCCTCAGTAACACTTTCCCAGTATGTGCAGCCACTAAAATGAAGCATTCACCCAAGTGACCCCTTCAATAAAATGTTGATGTATATTCCTGATGCAGGTGTAATATAAGACTGAGACATTACCATCTGTTAGGAAAAGACCAGAGTAATTCAGTAATAGTAGTACAACAACTTTCCAAACACCTTCAGCAATTGGAGAGACCACAAAATGTTCCTTACAAATAAAATTCAGGGTCTTCAAGATCTGTCTTATGCAGACAGGCTGAAGTCATTGTCACTTTACTCTTTGTCATACCAACTGCTCAGAGGTGACCTGTGTCTTGCATATACAGCTATCTCTGACCCACCTGTAATGGAAATGCTGCACATTCGCAAGTCAAATGGCACATGGATCACTCGCTCAAAGGACCTTAACCTGGTATGTGACAACAACAAAACTTGCTGGAGAGACAGATTTGTCTCACAGAGGTTGTCCCACCTTTGGAACAAGCTTGCTATTCATGTTAAACAAAGCCCCTCATTGGCCTTATTTAAGTGTAATTTGGATGATTGGATGGGTAACCAGAAATTCATCCCAGGGGTTCCACCTGTGTCACTCTTGAATGGTGGCAATAGGTGATAATTTTAGTGTGTACATGAACCAGACACCCTTGGGAACATGGGTTGAACTTGGCTAGGCTTGTAAGGGCCCTAGGGCCATTAGTCTAGTAACCTCCTATGAACAGAGACCAGTGGTAACTACTTTGAATGACTGTGGAAAAACAGTGCTAAACACAGAAAAGCATAGGCACACACACATGCCAGTTACAGCACAAGAGTATGAAACCAATTTCAGTGGTGCTGTAAGATATAGCTCAGTTCAAGGTTTTGTACATTGTGAAGCAGATTCAAACTCATTCAAAACAAGGACAATACATAAATAAAACCCAGACAGTGATTACAACAAACTTAGTATAGCACAGCACAATTAAATATAGGCCCATACAACTAAACTTCATATAAACTAGGTAAACACCCTTCTAAAAGAGAAAAGCACCAGTCTGCAACACAGGGGCAATAGGCAGTGTTAGCAACAAGAACACCTGATATATATTCCAGGACCATAGAATTTTTATTTTTAATTTGTTGATACCTCCAGAAATCTGGACCATAGTAATAATGGGAAGACCGACTCTAAATTTTACTTCCAAACTAGTACAAAATTGCTAAGGCTGCTACTCGTAAAATACTCATCTTTATTAAACGCCAAAATATAAAAAATATTTTTCGTCCTCACTCAATGCTCGGACTTCTTCAGAAACTCTATTACAGACATTTTAAAAAACATCCAGTATTTTTAAGCTCATTCAAAAAGCCCGCCAACAGGCTAGTCAGCGAACACAGGTTCTATTAAAGGTATATTAGCCTAAAACCTACTATTTTTACTAATATACTCTAAAACATCAGTGGAATCGATACATTACAATAAAACCAAAAAATAAAAATTGATGAAGTTCCTAATAATAATAAAATTCCCCTTCTTTTTTGTCACTTATTAAAATACTTTATAGGTATGTGTAGAAACTGTATATTCTCATCACCTATGTGTTTTAACTCACTACTTGTTAACTAAAACAAATATTAAAAACTAAACTAAACATGTATGTCATGACCTCAATCATCTCTCCAAACTCTTTAATTTGAGCAAACACATAAGTGAACATTTTTCATTTAAACCCAGACTTACAAAAGCATTTAGTTTTAATTGCCATAATAATTCTAGCTTTTTGAGGAGTAAACCATATGGACCTCCTCTTATGTCTTTTTTGACTTGCACAAGTACCCTGAATTGGAATTTATGTTCAGGGAAACTCATAGCATGTCTAGCAAGTGCATTATCTTCCTTATTTAACCTGATGACTCTTTGATGTTCATAAACCCTTTCTTTAAACTTTCTCTCAGTCTTTCCCACGTAAAAGGCGGGACAACTGCGACAAGTTGCCACATACACTACCCCTTTTGTATTACAATCAAATTTATCCCTAGAATATACTCTATATCCGTTTATTGTTGTTTTTGCTTCTGACGCCCGAATTTTAAGGATTGGATGCATAAATGTGGGACCAAATTTCCTTTTAGAATGAGAGCGGGAATGACACAATGTGGTTGTTGTTCCTATTGACACTTGATGGCATCAGGAGCAAAAACAACAATAAACGGATATAGAGTATATTCTAGGGAGAAATTGGATTGTAATACAAAAGGGGTAGTGTATGTGGCAACTTGTTGCAGTTGTCCCGTCTTTTACGTGGGAAAGACTGAGAGAAAGTTTAAAGAAAGGGTTTATGAACATCAAAGAGACATCAGGTTAAATAAGGAAGATAATGCACTTGCTAGACATGCTATGAGTTTCCCTGAACATAAATTCCAATTCAGGGTACTTGTGCAAGTCAAAAAAGACATAAGAGGAGGTCCATATGGTTTACTCCTCGAAAAGCTAGAATTATTATGGCAATTAAAACTAAATGCTTTTGTAAGTCCGGGTTTAAATGAAAAATGTTCACTTATGTGTTTGCTCAAATTAAAGAGTTTGGAGAGATGATTGAGGTCATGACATATATGTTTAGTTTAGTTTTTAATATTTGTTTTAGTTAACAAGTAGTGAGTTAAAACACATAGGTGATGAGAATATATAGTTTCTACACATACCTATAAAGTATTTTAATAAGTGACAAAAAAGAAGGGGAATTTTATTATTATTAGGAACTTCATCAATTTTTATTTTTTGGTTTTATTGTAATGTATCGATTCCACTGATGTTTTAGAGTATATTAGTAAAAATAGTAGTTTTTAGGCTAATATACCTTTAAGAGAACCTGTGTTCGCTGACTAGCCTGTTGGCGGGCTTTTTGAATGAGCTTATAAATACTGGATGTTTTTTAAAATGTCTGTAATAGAGTTTCTGAAGAAGTCCGAGCATTGAGTGAGGACAAAAAACGTTTTTTATATTTTGGCGTTTAATAAAGATGAGTGTTTTACGAGTAGCAGCCTTAGCAATTTTGTGCTAATAATGGGAAGAGCCATGTCAAATGATTCAAGGAGATCAACACTGGCGTGTGTGTGTGTGTGTGTGTGTGTGTGTGGGGGTGAATTTGAGCTACACTTGTCAGCTATGCATCAGTATCAAATACATTTTCCATTGCTTCCTGGTACAACCTACTCCATAATAAATGCTCAAAATGCACTTTCCTTTGCCTTGGATCGTTTTATGTTTATAAAACAGTCTCTCTCTCTCTTTCTCTCTCTCTCGTTTTCTTTCATTACAAATCTTTTTTTCCCAGTCATCACATTTCCCCACAAAACCTTATGTTTTACAGACAAAATCAGTAAAATAACACTTCATTTCTTGTGCACATTTAACACAGCAAAAATGCAAAAGAATTATTTTTTTCTATCCCTTCTTATAATCATTACACACAATCCCTATTTTTATTGGATTCAGTACAGAACTCAGACAAAAAAAAAAAAACATTTTAAATCAGCAGGAAGAATGAACACACCAGACCAATAATTCAATAACCCAAGAATGAATGCATTCCACGACCCAAGAATGAATGCATTCAACAAATGACATCATGGTATGCATAACACTTTCATGATTACTATTTCTCTAGCCTTGTCTAGTCTCTTCCCTGCTTTTAATAATGTATTCTTTTGTGCCATATAACTCCTACAAATCTCTTGTTTTACCTGTAAGATATATTCCTATTATATTTCTTGCATGACCAAAACCTTTTACTGTTGTCTTTATTCAGTTGTAATGCTCTATGTCACATGCCCCTTCTGCTGTGCTGTCTTTTACTTGAACCAGTATACATACAAATAAAGGCCCACTTAGAGGACAGCATGTCAGTCTTATTTCCACTCCAAAATAATCATTAATTAGTAACCTTACTCTTTTGTTATACATTTTGAAAGTATTTACTGAACTTCTCTCTAATATTATACTTCCACAAACCCTAGTGTAAACTTTGGTGATTGACTCCATGAAATGCTTTTTTGTACGCTTTGGCGCTTTAACACAGATATAAATGCAAATAAAATACCAGAAATGACTGTAATACCGCACGATCGGCAGATCGTGTCTGGGACGCTTTCTTCAGCTTCTTTGCTAATGCTGATAAAAAAGCAGGTTTTGCATCACTGGAAACACTGCAAAATCAGGCGCAATCATGAGCTGTATGTGGAAATAATTTCCAGATGTAGATTCAATGACAGAAATAATTGGGGACAAATTTTGTGATTATAGCTGTGAATGGCATTCTAAAACTGTAACTCAAGGATAATGACAAGTTAGGCATTACTCCAAATGGGATTTCCTGATTTTTAGACAACTTTAACTGCTGCTGCCAGGGATTGCTATCATTTGTACTCTTGGGGTCACACACACCTTTTCAGTTTCATTTACTTTATTTTACACTCGCTAAATAGCAAGTGTAAAATAAAGGCTCCATCGATCTCACGGTTCACTCTCTCTCTCTCATACATATACGTACATAGTCTCCACATAATCCACACATACAAATTCTACTTTCATTCACGCATTCACTCACACATGCAAACAGAAACATAAC
Source organism: Protopterus annectens (assembly GCF_019279795.1). Classification (NCBI taxonomy): domain Eukaryota; kingdom Metazoa; phylum Chordata; order Ceratodontiformes; family Protopteridae; genus Protopterus; species Protopterus annectens. Next base: position 345,505,767 of record NC_056726.1, on the reverse strand, counting down.
CACATACGTACACATACATAAACACACAACGAATGTCCGGTACAGCGACTGAACTGCAGGCTACACTAATCCCTACAAAATCATTTAAAAAATGTGCTTACCTGAAATTTCCCTTGCACTGACTATTTCTGTCTGTCCTTTGGCTGTCTTGGGACTTATTATAGTTAGCTTGAATGCTGAATCTTCTGGAGTTGCAAAATGCTTTGGTGGGAAGTTAGTCTGGATAGGTAACGCTCATGCTGAAAATGCACTCGATTGCTGTGAAGAGGGATCCTGTAGCAGGCACTGTGTAATATACATCTTCTCTAAAGAGAAAGGGTGCAGTGCTGCTACAGGAATCCCTATTTATTGCCCCCAAGCAAAGACTTTTGAAGAGTGGAGGTGGAGATGTTATACAGGTGGCCATCACTGCATGAATCTGATTGGCTGTGACTGCGGGCTAAAGTCTTTGATTATTTTGTGTACCCCATAATTGATTTTATAGATTTAGATTATTTAACAACAATTTTTATTTACTGCAGGTGAAGGAAGGAAGAAGGGAAGTGTGCATTTGTCATTGGGACAACTTTGTACATTAAAATACAATGCTGACAAAATCGGCTAGCTGTAAGAGATTACAGTAACAGAAAGCCGATTTTCTCCAGAAAAAAACCTATGTAAACTATCATCAACTCCACTGTGAAAATAAAGCTGGGAAGGTACTTAACAAAGTTCAGGTACCTTTTCAACTTAGTTTTCAGCAGTGGAGTTCAGCTGTGCTTGTAAACATAGTCTCGCTACCAGAAGGCACTCGGGTGTAATGTACAAGGATAGCTATCGCCTCAGGGAACGCTCAGATGTAACCTTAGGTGCGCCCTGTGATGGTACTCAGGGTTAATGAGTTAAAACTCACGACAAGTTCAAAGTGCAGCAGGGAGTGAAGAATAGTCTCATTTCAGCTTTTTATGAAAAAGAGCAGTTTAAACACCAAGCACAGTGTCATTTCAGGTTTAAAAATGTTCACAGATATTCCTAAACAGGAATAAAACAGCCTGGGAATGAATGAATTCTATTGTACTTTTCTGTTGGAGAAGTACATATAAACTCTAAAAATGTCATTTTTTTTAAATCTACCTAAGAAAAGTTAATACAAAAAGTAAAAAAATAAGTTGCCATGCTAAATGTATGTTTTTCCCCACAGATAACTGTTCCCTTGCTCTCTGTCATGAAAACAAGTAAATATATTCATCTTAGAATTGCAAAACTTAATTAAACACATCTTCACTCATAAACTGACTGAGAAATTTTGCTTTACATCCAAGTTCAGGAAAGGAGTAACTCTAAGGAGTCCAGCTGAGATGCTTCTTCTTTCCTATATGAAAAAAAAATGTGATGGTTCCCTTTGCAGTTCTAGGGTACAGCTAGGGTAGCATAGGTAATCACCTCATGGCTAATGCATGGGTCTGCACCATGCTTTGCTAAAGATTTTCAAACATCTGATTGCACTTAGGTGTTTTTAAACTGTATAAGGATTTACAAGAAATACAGAACAAGGCATATATACTGTGATTGATTCTGACAGCAACTAAAGACTGCCAGGAGGACTTAACATTGACTATTTTCTCTCTGTCTAGACAAGCCGCAGATCATATTTAAGAAATAACTTATTTTTCCTTCCTACATTGTAAGAATTCCCACATGCTTATATAGTGTGCTGTTCTGAATTCTGTCACTCTTTTTGACTCTCCCAGTCCTTCTGGAAATCACCTACTACACCTGTGAAAAATAGTTAATTCCATTTCCCTTGAGCCTTTCTCCTTGTATTCTCAAATTGCACCCTATTACTCTCATGCATTTCTGCTTTAAAGCAATATACCCATTTAAATCCTTTGGCTTACCTTGAACTATGTAAACATATCCATAGTATACCCCTTATGATTTTTTCTTCACCACTGTACTTAGTAATGTTTTGCGTATTTTATACAACTTCTGGGAAAGTCTGTACAAAATTTTTGTTGCACTATTTTCTAGTACTTCTTTCCTGCCTATGTTACTGTGAAAATGTTATCAGTAGAAGTACACACAGTGCTCCAGATGTGGTCTTGCTGTGTGCCGATATACATGCATAATGACTTGCATTCTCAAAGAAAAGGCCAATATGGAACTCAGAACTGCCTAATACTAGAAACATTTCTTTCTCATGTGCATATTTTGCTTTTCTTGAAGGTTTCAAATGTCATCACACTATTTTTTGCTCACTAGGTAAAACTGAGTAAAAAATGCCATACATGTTTCTAATGTGTCAGCTGTTGCTGCTGAAATGTGATTACTTGACTGGGGCCACCCTGTGTTATTCCGCTCCAGGCTTAATTGTCCCCACTGTATAATTACATTGTTTACTCAGTTTGTTAACGTACTTTTACAGACCTTGACACTGTTCATTACTTCAGTTGATTAGTACATATTACTCTGCGTCATAACCTGTCAGATATTGCTGTCATTCCTTGCAATGTTAGTATGTGTTTTCATAAAAGGCATTTTTCTCTGTAGACCTCCACTGAAAATTGGTCACAGCTCATTTAAACTGCCTAATTAATAAAATATAAATAAATAATGCAAATTGTTTTAGTATTCAACCACTTTACAGCTGAACAAATATTTTAACAGTCTATGTGACGGCTGGCTTTTGCAGAGACATTTGTTTTTGTTGAGCTGATCTTTGGTGAAGTTCTTTTGATTCTCAACTCATTGAGCTAAATCACAGAATGCTTTAAATACCAAGAAGGTATCTCCGGTCTATTTTCTATGTACTAATAGATATTGACTTAATATTATGCTCTTTCTTTATGAATCAAATGCTTCATTGCTGATGACTGTTTTCATTATTATCTCTGTATTTGCTTAATTCTTTTTATCTGGGTTGCAAACAGAACAGGCATATTCTAACTTGTTTTTAGTATTTTTAAACACTGTCATCAGTAAGCTGTATTTTCTCAGTTTATATCTCAGAATGTTGTATAGCAATTGGATTTACATATGCTATCCATTCAATCAAGACTTCAGTGGTAGAAGAAGTAGCAAGATGCTGTGGACAAAAGGTGATCAGAGCTTGTGAAGGTGATACTTCCAGAACCTGTAAAGGTCACCAGCAGTAAAAAAACTATCAAGTTAAAAAATGAAGTCTTCCAAGCACTGCTGATGTGGGGGTGGGGGTGGTCTGAACTTGACCTATAGGTATCAAAAGGCCAGGAAGGTCTATGACAGACACTGAATAAATGCCCTGATGTGGGAGGAGTTTGTTGAAGCCATGGAGAATGACTTTCAGAAGGCCTCATGCAAGTTCTATCAAGGCATCTATTGACTCAGAAGGGATAGGCAGGCCATTACTCAGGCTATTCTCAGCAAGGGTGGAGAAACACTAACCATAAATGGGGACATTGCTGGGAGGTGGAAAGAGCACTGAGGAAATTCTGGATCTGGTGGACATGCTGTCTTTTGAGCAGGCAGTAGCAGAAGCAGCTAGTGAGACTGAATCCTTTCCTATAGATGTCTCTGTAATGATTAAAAACATTGCAGTGACAAGGCTGCAGGAATGGCTGAAATCTAGCCAAAAAATGCTGAAGGCACTGGATGTTATGGGTTGGTCATGGTTACTGCATGGAAGGCAGTAATCACAGTCCTTAGTTTCTTTGGAAAAGCATACACCAGGGTGCTGGAAATGAAACTCCATCTAGTAGTTGCGCTTCTGATTCAGGAGGAGCATGCAGTTTCCTTTCTGTACTTTGTGTAGACTACTGCTTCCCATATGCATCATTTTATATTTTTGCACTGAATTTAAATTTAAGATGCTGTATTTCTCCAGTCTTGCCAATTCACTTTTCCCTTTCTTGTCTAACATTCCTTTATCATAAAGTTGGATCATCAGCAAAGGCATATAGTTTTCCTTTAAGTTCTCCAGGAATGAAACCTATAAAGGTAAAGAAAAGACTTGACCCCATACTGACCCCTACAGTGTCCTACTTCTAATGAGCCTTAATTTAAACAGAATTTATCCTTTTTGTCTTACAGTTTTTTTTTTGTAGAGGACTGTGACAAATAATAGTAACTAAACAATTGGGAAGAGAGAAATTGCATTGGCATACCCCTGAATCTGGCCTAAAGCAGACTGTTGTAGAAGAGTTCTGAGGTAACATACTTTGATCAGTGTCTAGGAATACAAGACTAAATAAGTGAATCATTCATCTTGGACTCAAACTTCGGCTCTCCAGAACAGCATTCAGGCTGCTCTACTACTAAACTTTTGAAGCAACAGAAAACTGTCCATAGTGGTCAAGCATCATCTCTCCCTCATACTTACATGATTCACAGAAACAGACAAATATGAGAACAAATAAAGCACGTCACACAATTACCTCAGCAGAGCAGAAAGAACAAATTGCTTCTTCTAACATACTACACAAAAATAATCAAACAATTAATTCAACCCTGATATAATCTGCTGTAGAAGCTTTCTGATTCAGCAACATTTTTCCAGTGTCAAGACTGAATGATTCAAATTTAGACATTCCAGATCACCTTTCTAGTAGCTGTACCAACAAGTTAATGAAACCTTCAGGGGATTCATTAGCTTTTCAAAGACAGGATATGTTTCTTAAACATGCCATAGGTGTTTTATCTCAGGCTTTAGTAATCCATTCCCCCTTTTTTCCATATCGCAAGCCATCTCCTGAGTGACTTTGCCTATAACCTTTTCCCACGCCCATGTTTTACATTAGATGAGAACAGTCTTTTTCAGAGATAGTTGTTACTCTATACATAGTTTATACGTCTCCGCTTTTACAATGTGTCCATACTTTTTAATTTAATATTAATCTATCCATAGTCTTCCTTTGTGATGTGATGGTTCATGCCCTCAAACAGTGTCCTCCAGCAGTCTGGAGAAGTCTTCTTGCTTGAGGAGCTGAGGCATCCAACTAGTCTGCTCCTTTTCTGCATTTGGCATTTCCAAGTAGACAATGTATTACTCTTATTCTTTTTCTATCAACTTTTCTCCTCCATTAACTTTCCCCTACAGATCATTCTTCACTGATCTTTTTCTTAGTCCCTTCTAGATGGCCAACTGTCTCTGGCTCACCCCATTGGTTCCATTGAAGCTGCAATGATCCTTCTTCACCATTATTTTGCTCATTAGCATATCATTTGCCTCCTCTTCCTTTAAACCTATGATCTCAGATCTTCTCTGGCAAAAAGCAACAATTGACTGTGTGGCCATCTGCCTGCTAGTCTTTATTTGAAGTACTGTTTCTAGCTTCTTGGTTGAAGCTAATTTGTTGGAGACTAAATATTCATCTGTGCTCTTCCATTAACACTGATAAGAGTACAATTGTGACAGCACTGATTGGTGCACCTTTTGGTTGATCCTCATTGGTGCCACCCTCTAGACAGAACGTTGTGCTTCTTTATGCTGAGGGAATTGGTGTGATACTTCTGGGTGTTCTTTTTGCACAGAGTCACTCCCCAATCAGCCTATACCACTGTAGCTAAACCACATTTTTTAGTAGGTGGAAACTCTGCTACTCAGGTTTATTTCTTCAAGTGGAATAAGTGTCTTTGGCCCTTTCTCCTTCAAGCCTGTCCACCTTGAGCCATTGAAGTTCTGGTGCATGCCACTTCTTGGGGCTCCACATTCTGATTTGTCTCTATACAATAACCATGCTTTACTTGAATTGTAGTATTCCCTGCATTTAACTAGGTGCAGTGTTTTTCCATGCCTATGTCTAAGACTGCAGATCTTTTTTGAAACTGTATAATAGTCTGTGTAGTGTAATTAAACTAAAATAAAAATACTCATTTAGTTTCAAATTACATTTTAAAAGTGCTGGTTTTACAAACAAGCTTAGGTATGTGTCTGCCCATCTACCTATTTATCTATTTACCTATCTATCTGCATACACCCCCCACACACATGGACACAAAACTGTACTGTTATACCATAATTTAATTAAATGATGAATACATTTATTCAGTTATCTTTTGTTACTAGCACAGACAAGAAAAGACTAAAATCAAAAAGTTATGAAATGGGGTGTGGCCATGATGGCTAGCAGTTAACAGCACTGTTTTTAGCTCTGCTTCATTTTAACTTCCCTGACAGGATTTTTACTACAAAACTCAAATAGAATGTTTCAAAACTTGATGGATTAATAGTTAAACATCTGCTGAAAGATTTGCTACAAAAATAACAAGTTTGACACTCCTTCAATTGCTTTTTTCCTGTCAACAAAACTAGAAATAACTAATTGTCTCTGAATGAGCCACTGTAAGGCCAGTGTGCAGGACAGTACAATGAAAAAAGACATACAGGCTATACTAAGTAACATCAATGAGTTATCTGTAAAGATAGATAAATTAGAGGCAAAATGGACAATTTCAAAGAGGAATGTAAAATGCAAGTTGAAGTGCTGAGTGAATCCCTTAAACAACAATCACAGATCTTGAGTATAGAAGAGGCAATGTCTGAAATTAATGGAAGATTACTTGAAAATGAGAATAACACTGAATGTCTTTTGAAACAAAACAACTTATTCTGGGATAAAATATAAGACTTAGGGAACAGATCTAGAAGGAATAACATCAGGATTTATGGGATTCCTGAAAAAGAAGAGGGAGACAGTATGATCCAATCCCTTAATACCTGGCTGCCTAAAACTTTGAATCTGCCTGAAGCTTTTTCCTTTGACATTGTAAGGTCACACAGATCACTTTCCAACTCATCTTAAAAAAAAAAAAAAACACACACACATTCACCAAGGTCAAGATTTTTCTCTAGTCAAGATAAGGATTTAGTCATAAAATTTGCATGAACTAATTATCCAGTTAAAATTAAAGAAAATACTGTAAGATTTGACAATGGCCATTCAACATTAGTGATGCCAAAGTGAAAAGCATGTTTGCCACTTGTTAAAAGCTTAAAGGAAAACAATATTAAAGCACAAATCTTGTTTCCAGCAAAGATAAAGATTCACCCTCCAGAAGGAAAGAAGATTTTTAACACCCTGGAAGATACAATGGACTTTATACGTAAAAAAAAATAAAATCCCAGAAAAAAAACCCAGAAGAAATGGACTGGAATCTATCCACTTTTTTGAAGAGAAATCCAACAACAAATACAGTAAAAAAAACTGAAGGACAAATGAAAATCAATGTATTTCATGGTTATGAATTCTTATTAATTTAAAGAAGTGCTTGAATACTTATGAGCAGGTGTTGAATATACCTTTCTACAAGGTAAATAATTTCTTTCTTTCTTTCCCTACTTCAAATGGTTACTAGTTCCCTTTTTAAAATGTTAAGAGTTTGAGTCTTTTAGCTATATGAAACTAAAGTCACTTATTTTCATTTAAAGTATAAATGTTAAATGATTCATTTTATTAAAATTTATCATTATTATGATGAAACTTATGTTAGGTGGCACACTTTCTGATATCTTGTCATAGTTGAGTAATGTACTATTAAATATAATACAAGATGCAACACATGACAGTAAAGCATGTTAAGTTACATTCTGGGTTCTTAAAATGGTCCAGTAGTGTGCTAGTGATAGTATACTTGACATGCAATAGCACCCAGGAAAGACATGCTATGTTATAAACAAAGTATAAAAAATATAGTTTCTTACATATATAAAAGTTATTATTGGAATGATATCAAATAATTATTGTAGTATTCACAGTTTTACAAGTTAAACCTGGGTCACATGTAACTCTCTTTCTTTTAATGCAAGTTTATATGCTATGTCTCCTTAAAAAAAATGACAGTCTGCTTTATATTAAACATCTCATACAAATAGTGCCTTGCTAAATCATTTCTTTAAATACAATAGCTTTTTAGTGGTTAAAATACTTTGAAATGTTTTTTTTTTTTTTGTGGTTTGGAGGAGTTTGAGGGATTGATGTGTAATGTAGAGGTGGCTTGGATTTAATTGCAAGTATTTTTTATGTGAATTGAAACTGATGGACTATTAATTTTCAAGATGTAAATAAACTTTCATTAAAAAAATATTTGTTTTTAGCAGTTTCTGGCTTTCGAGCTAAAAGAAGAGGCACTCTCATTTTATGGAAGAACTCACCAGTAATGCCTAAAGTAAAAGATACCTATGTTGATAAAAATTGTATGTTAAGCATTGCTATAATTGAGTGGAACAGAAAACTATATACATTGGCAAACTCTTATTGGATTCCAGGGGTTGGAGCTAAAGATGCATAAATTTACTTAGACATTATAGCTTATTACTTGAAAGGTGAAGACATAATGGCTAGTGATTTTAGTTGTACTTTATGAGACAAAGATTCCACTACAGATAGAAAGCTGAGAATCACATCTTTAGCCAAACAATTATCACATTTTGTAAATCTAATGAATTTAAAGGATATATATGAGCTAAGAAAAACAAACTCACTTCACTTTTCCCGTTATTCATATAGATGTGGAACACAAAGCAATACTGATATTTTTTTTATCTCCATCTGTTATCACATATCAGAGAAGTTTCAATAGTTTCATGTCCTTTATTAGACTATAGTGCTATAATCTTTAATATTATTTTAAATACTGACAATTTAATACATCACAGGAGATTAACAGCATAAATTATTAAAATAAAAGGATTCAAGGATTGGTATGTTAGAGATCAAATATTTTCTAGAATGATGAAGTATGTGTCATTCTCCTGCGGGATTCACTAAAGAATTACTTAAATGGAAGAGTTACAAGCTGATATATTAGTAAAACAAGAGAATGGGATAATGAATTGAATACACTACAGGCCAAAACAGATATACTAGAGTTAAATCTAAAAAACAAATGACATTTTCAATCAGTCTGAACTTAAAAATTTAAATACAAAATATGTTGAAATTCGAAATCATAAAATTTCAATAAACCTGGAAAAACTTAAACTTTGGGTATATTCAGTAAACACATTAAGCTTGCATAAACTTGCCTTTAGATAAAAGAAAATGAATAAACTAAGTCACATCAAAGAAATTATAATCTATATAAATAATAATAATAATAATAAAGAAAGAAGAACAGATATTAAAGGTATTCTTGAGGCCTTTAGTTTTTTATGAAAATCTAAATAATAATACAAATAACCTAGATAATAATGATATAGTTTAAACTTTTCTGAGGGAAAATTTAAATAATAAAATAACAAGTGAACAAATAAAAAAAGATAGACCGTTCACTTTAACAGAAATAAAAGATCAAACAAAAAAAAATTAAAAGAATAAGGTGCCAGGCTTAGAGGGTCTTATACCAGAACTATATAAAATTCTACTGGATGATGCAGTTAAAATATTAGATAGGTCTACAGAGAAATAAAAAACAACTGCTGAAGTCCCCCCATCATTGAAATAGTCCATTATATCCCCTATTTTAGAACAAGGTAAGGATCCTACAGAGTGCTAATCATACAGATGCATTTCACTTTTAAATATGGAATATAAGATGCTTATACCCATTTTAGCTAAAAGATTTAAACTAATTAACAATGATCACACTTTGTTTATTTTAAATAGAAAAGAACAGGATAATATAATAAGAAGAATATATACATTAATAGAGCATGCAAATAAAAATAAAAAAGAACTTTCTATCATTAGTCTCGATTTAGATAAGGCTTTTGACTCAGTTAATTGGTTGTACTTGTTTAAAACATTTAAAGTGTGTAATTTCTCATCTATGCTAATTGCATTCATTTCTAAGTTATACAATAACTCTTGTGCTTATGTTAAAAATAGGTTATTTTCTTTCTGATTCCTTTAAATTATAAAAAGGCACAAAACAAGGCTGTTCATTATTACCTTTACTTTTTGCATTAGTTGTAGAACCCTTTGCTAATAGTATTAAATCCAATGACATTAATGGTATCAAAATAAAAGAAGTTTTCAAACTAAAGATTCAGCCTTTGCTGATATTTTACTAAAACTGGAAATTCATTATAACATATAATTATTTCTGTGAGTCAGTTTGAAGAAATCTTAAACTTAAGATTTAATCATAATAAAACAAGTACTTTCTTAATTAATACATTTTTTTAAAAAAACATGCAAAAATATTCTAACTTCAATTGCAATAGCAATCAAATGAAATACCTTGGTATAAACATTATATCTAATATTAAAGAAATTATACTGGTTTCTGCAGTGGTGCAGCGGTAGCGTTTTTGCCTCACAGCAAGAGGTTCTCCCGTTCGATTCTAGGCTTGGGTTGGGAGTTCCTTCTGTGTGGAGTCTGCATGTCCTCTCTGCGGTCGAGTGGAAGTTCAAAAGACATGCGTTGAATGGCTGTGCCTTCGTTGAAGGTTGGGCGTCGGGCTGGCAATTCGACACCATAAAAAAAAACAACTGCCAATCATTAGCGGACCGGAGTTCAGCTGTGGTGACCCCTAACCAGGAAAAGCCAAAAGACAAACAACATTAAAGAAATTATACTAATTTTAACAGGTTATTGATAAAAGTTTAGTTACAAATTGGAAAAAAATTCTTTGCAATGGAAAAATGATTAATGCCTATCAAGATGGCAGTTCTTCTTAAAATATTGTTTGTCTTAACAATCTTTAGTATTATCTCCACCAAGCAAAATTGATGAAAAATATAAATAATATTCTACTTCCTTTTACTGGCAGAGAAAAGGTTGGGATAATGGTAGAATAGGTTTCCCTGATATTCAGTTGTATGCTCCTTCAACAATTGTAAAAGTTATAGTGTTGTGGATAAACTCATCTCATGATTCAAAATGGAAACAAATACATCAAGAAATATTATTGGTAAATAACAAACATATCACATCCAGTCATAAACAAATATTCCCTAATAGTTTTAGCTGCATATTAAAATATTTTTGAGTAATTAAAATTACACTGTCTTCTCAAATTCCCTATTTAAATAACACAATTTCCTCTTTCCAAAAGTTCAAATATTCCTAACCATTGTATTAAAGACTTAATATTTTGTATGTTTCTAATTGCATATACAAATGACTGCTTAGCAGTTTGTAACTTCAACAAAATGCTAGCATTGAAACAACAAAGTGACTTAATTTATTGGCATTGATTCTTAAATGGTAGTGATATATATGCTGTTGAAAATTTAAGGTCCAAATACAATCAATATTCTGAGACTTGGTTAATTTTACAAATATTTAGAGACTTTGTGAACACAGATATTAATAAGTATTTAACATAGATAAGAAATAGTTCCCTAAATTATTGGAGTTCTTAATAAATATCAATAATGATGCAATGAAAAATTAATTATATTTGTCACAAATTTATAAAATTCTTAAGTTAGATTTCATATACAATTCCTATTGGAACTACTCCTCAAAAATAAATAATGAAGACTTCTATGAAGAACAGAAGAAAATGTTAAAATCTATAGACAAAACTACATCTTCATTATATTGGAAAATTTTCACGTGGAAATTTTTACACAGAGCTTTTGTTACTCCTAACAAAAATACAATTATCTATAAATAAAATATAATTAAATGCTGGAGATGTAATTCTGAAATAATAGCTGATCAGATGCATATTGTATATGAATGTGAAGTCACCTCCACTTTTTGGAAAGAAATTAATAACTTCATTCAAGCTGTATGGTCAAATAGTTGTAATATTTCTAAATCTTTAATTCTATTTAATGCTTTGATTCCTGAGATAATTTGAAAAACTCAAGTGCCTCATCTTTGGTCTATTCTTGATATAGCCAGAAATGTAATTACTAAAAACTGGAAAAGTAAAGTTACACTCTCTAGTGTTGAATTTATTAGTATGAAAATGTGTTTGCAGTAGTGAATTGCATACTATAAAGATGAGAACTTCTAATATTACACATTCATATAAATCTTGGCTTAAACTTAAAGCCTTGCTTGAAAAATATTAAAGTTTTTCATTTAAGGTTTGATTACGTCTATTTTCTATCTTATTCTTGTATCACATTTGTTTTGTTTTAAGTTTTTTTTGTTGTGATGGAGTTTTAAAAGCTCTTGGCTAGGGTCAGTTAGAAAAGTTAGCAAAGAATCCGTTTGGAAACAGTGAATAACATCAGCTGATTAGTGGGAGGAGGTGAGAAATAGCATTACTCATCTGGCTGGAAATATTTCTATTTAGCTGGAATGCTTGCTTGGCTTGATTGCTGTACTCTGCCTGAATATTGCTGATCTCTGCATTTTTCCCACCCACACGTGCAACAGTTGTAATATTCTTAAACTTGGTGGCTTTTGAGTTTCCTGCCCCTACCATAAATCTGATTTTGGACACTCCTCCCAGTCCTATCTCATCAGGTTATTCTACTAAGTACAGAGATGTTATTTGGGAAGGCTCGCCCTCTTAGTTTATTAACCTTGAATTATCTTCTGTTTCTTCCCTTCCCATTAACTTAAAAATTGCACTTTATTCAGCTGATTTTACTGCATTTCTGTTTCTTCCTACTTTATTACTTTATTTTGCTTTTGCTGCTTGTTCTTAAAAGTGTTCAAGTTACAGTTTTTCTGCTGTATTTATTACTGCTTGTTAGTAGCCTGATTAAATTGTAACTGTTATTCTAAGCCTTTTAGTTTTTGTTTAAGCATTTGAGCTTCAGGCCAGTTGTTTAACATTAAGAAGTTTTGTGGTTTACACTCTTGTGGCAGGAGAAGTAGCTTACGTTCTTCTAAGTTGGGAATTGCTGGTTGAAGGCTTAGTGTGTCTGTTATTCTAAAAGTTTCTTAGTTCTGGTATAGGCACTTGGGCTCCAGGCCAGTTATTTTACATTAATAAAGGTTTGTAGTCTAAACTCATGTGGTCGCCTCTACCCTTCTGACCTCAGAGTTGCTAGCTGAAGGCTTATTGTGCCTGCTTATTTGAATTTTTTTTCTGAAATTGTTGCACTTTGTTTTCTGTAGCATAAGCTAAATTCAGACCTGATGAATCTAGTTCTGTTTGTATAACTTAAGCACTAGACCAGGCCATCTTTTGTTGGAGAGAGTTCCCCTGCACCCTAGTGGCAGGAGTGTACATTTAGAACTCATCTGATTGAAGGTTGCTGGAACATGGCTTAATTTTGAGCTTTTTTATTGGTTAATTTGTTTAAATCAGTTTGTTCTCATTTACTGCATAAATACCACGTTTGTGTGGGTTTGCACTTGTTTTAGCAAAGCTCCACAGAGTTTGGCAACCAGCTACTGCTCTGCTGTATTTATCGGATCAATCAAAGCCATTTGCTGATCTCCACAAAACTTAAGTAGAATTTTTCACTGTATAATGCACTTTTGAACTGCATTTTTACCATATCACTGCTTATTTGAACCCTTTCAGAAATTTTTGTGTTTTGTTTGCTATAGCATAGACTAGATTCAGATGTACTAATTCTAGTTCTATTTGTATAACCTGAGCACTAAACCAGGCCATCTTGTTTGGGAGAGGGTTCCTCTGAACCGTAGTGGTAGGAGAGTGCTGTTAGCACTCATCTGATTGAAGGTTGCTGGAACAGAGTTGAGTTTTGATCTTTTTTTATCAGTTAAGTTTGTTTAAATCAGTTTGCTGTTGCTTTCTACATAAACACCGTGTTTGATTGGGTTTGTGGATGTTTTTGCAAAGCTCCATAGGGTTTGGTGACCAGCTACTGCTCTGCTGTATTTATCTGATCTATCCAAAGTATCTGCTGATCTGTGAAAAAACATAAGTCCAATTTTTCAGTGTATATTGTACCTTTGAACTGCATTTTTACCATATCACTGCTTATTTGAACTGTTTTTTTTTCCTGAAATTGTTGCACTATGTTTTCTGTAGCATAGACTAGATTCAGACCTACTGAATCTAGTTCTGTTTGTATAACTGAAGCACTAAACTAGGCCATCTTTTGTTGAAGAGGGTTCCCCTGCACCCTAGTGGCAGGAATGTGCAGTTAAAACTCATTGGATTGAAGGTTGCTGGAACAGGGCTCAGTTTTGAGATTTTTTATTGGTTAATTTGTTGAAATGAGATTGGAGCAACAGTGGGCACTGTTGTTGGTTACAGACGCAAACCCTTCTGCCTACAAATTTTCCCTTAGTAGTCTGCTGGTGCTCCATTGGTGAGTTCTCACAATTGTCCCTCACTGACAGGTGATATATTCAGTGAAGCTCCTAACGTACCAACACTTCTCCTGTCCTCTAGTTTACCTGGTCCTTCTTGTCCTCTCTCTGTTTTCTGACTGCATTAACTTACCTAACATTAAAGATGGACAATTCCCCAGAGTTTCTCCAGACAGCCTGGTTGACATGGACATCCTGGGGCAATTTAGCAATTGCCTCATGTACAATGACAATCCACTTTGTATAGTCAACACAAATTCATTATGTGAGAGATGCATCTATATCAAGAACCTAGATTCCAGGCTCTCTTGCTCACCAGTCAGTTCATCTGTTACTAAGCAGGTTATGTGTACTATGTTCTACAGAGGATGTATTATATGAATCGTTCTTGTGTTTGTGTTTGAGAGGTCTCTGATGTTTAAGTAACCTTCTGGTAAAGACCTTCACATATATAGTTGTATGTGTTGTTGACTTAGTAGGCGCAGGAGGTGAGGTGTGCATACCTCACCTCTTCATATAATACATCCTCTGTAGAACATAGTACATAATGTATCACACACCAGTGTCTCACCAGTCAAGCCCATAAGGCATGATACAAAAACAAATGTCTTAGTCATAGGCGACTCAATTGTGAAATATACAGATGCCCCTCTCACCAGGTTGGATAAGGAAAAAGTCAAGTCAGCTGTCTGTCAGGTGCCAGGATCCACCACATCACACACACACACTCAAGTCTCTCAACAACAGGCACTGTTATGATTCCATTATAGTCCATGTGTGAACAACTTCAGACGTACCTCACTGGTATATATGAAGAAAGACATGACTGAGTTTCTGATTATGTATCTCAGGCAGGTATGCCCCTAGACTTAAACAACATTTTACCTTCGACTAGGATGATACTGCAATACAAAAAAAATTATTGACTTCAACAATTGACTTAGTTTCTGGTGTCATTCAAAGGGGATCCAGTATCTGTCAGCCTGGGATTACTTGGTTGACAGACCTCAATACTTTGCCAGAGATGGTCTTCAACTGTCACCCCTGGGAATGCAGTTACTGGCAAAGCTCTTGCCACCCCCATACTGCCTTTTTAGGAAAAGTCACAAGAACAAAATTCCTGATGTAATAATACCCTCTAAAATAACCTAAAGGTTATGCTGCTAAAAAGAGTCTAAATCAGAAATTGCAATCACTGGAAGCAGTCCTGACCTTAGAAGATGCTGACATTTATGCAGTCACTGAGACCTGGTTTAAGGCTGTGGAGAACGCCCCAGCTATACCAGGTTACATTTCCTTCCAGATGTTCAGACCACAAACTGAAGGCATGAGAACTAATGGAGGTCATCCACTCAGCCTACTTGGATCTACATGAGTCAATCAAGGTACAACCAAACACCCTGGCTTTGAGTGACTTTAATTACCCATCCATTTAATGGGTAAATTATACATGTTCTAACTCACTTGCCCAAAGGTTCCTGGACTTCGTTAACTCCAATGCCCTGGACCAGCTGGATGACACACCCACAAGGGGCGCGAACATCCTGGATCTGGTGCCCACCAACATGGAGACCGCTGCACCCCTCCAGTGTGTAGCCATCCCTGGTGAAATCTGACCACAAATCAGTCCCACTAGAAGTAACTATAACACAAGACCCCCTCCCCCCACCCCCTTAGCAACAAGTAAACTAAAAAACTTTTCCAAGGCTAATTAAAACCTTTTATGTGACAGCATAAATAGCTTCTTAGCTTTTCCCACACCTGTGCTGAATTGTACACCAATGCTGCATATGAGCACCTGTATAATTGTATTGACTCACCATACCTGATAGAACCAAAGCAA
Source organism: Protopterus annectens (assembly GCF_019279795.1). NCBI lineage: Eukaryota > Metazoa > Chordata > Ceratodontiformes > Protopteridae > Protopterus > Protopterus annectens. The sequence continues at coordinate 345,489,827 of NC_056726.1, read as the reverse complement.
GATCTTCAAGGAAAAACAAACCTGTCTGGTGGACAACTGCTATTAATAAGCTATACAACAGGAGAAAGAAATTGCTGTTTCAAAGTAGGAAGGAACGGTCTTAAAATTGGAAATACTCCATCCCCAACTTACACAAGCAAATAAGACTCCTAGTGAAGTCCTCCAAAGTTAACTACAAATCCAAATTAGCTTCTCTAACTAAGAATAACCATAAGGCATTTTTTAGTTCCTTCCATAACCTCAAAGATAAGGCCCAGATTTGTGCTGCACTCGCAGTTAATGGTACTACATATACATAACCTGTGGATATAGCAAACCTGTTGGCTGACAGGTTAATTGAAAACTTCACTCCCTTGTCCCTGTCACATATACCCCAAAGCATCTCTAGCACCTGTGCCCCACCTAGTATCTCTGAAGAGCAGGTCTTAAATGCCCCCTCCAAAGCCAAAAACACAGCCCCTGTGGGACCTGACAACATCCCAGGCTGTGTTCTACATGGGTTAAAACAGGATTTGGCATCACCACTGGGCACTCTTTTCAATCACAGCTTAAGCACTGGATTTATCCCAGCAGAAAATAGCTACTGTCATCCCTTTGCACAAAGGGGGTGCATCCACAGAGCCTGACCAGCCTTATTTGCAAGGCCATGGAATGAATCATCATGGACCTTATTAACAAAGATATAGGAAATCTCCAAATGCTTGACATCACCCAGTTTGGCTTTTTCAAGGGGAGATTATGCCTGTTAAACATGGTGAAGTTCTTTGAGACAGTCACCAAAGCCCTAGACGAGGGCAAATCTGTGCATTCGACTTACCTAGACTTAGCCAAAGCCTATGACACAATCTCCCACTCAGGCATCATTGATAATCTCACTCATCTGGGTATCAACCCATATATTGTCAGGTGAGTTGCAAACTGGCTCGTTGATAGAACTCATACAGTCAAAATAAATGACTCCACGTCCTCTAGCAGACCCATAACCAGTGGTGTTCCACAAGGATCTGTTCTGGGACCCCTACTGTTTAGAATCTACTTCTCTGAAGTACAGGCTAAAACTAAATGACTGTGGCTGACAAAGTCTGCTGATGGCTGCAGACTGGGAGCGATCATTGAAACCCCTAGCGATGTCAACATCCTGCAAGAAGGTCTTACTCAGACTAATGACTGGAGTCAAAGTCATGATCTTAAACTTAATGCAAAAAAATGCATCATCATCCTCTTTAGCAAGGGTGATGTTCTTGCAAACTACCACATCAATAGCAATACCATAAGCACACAGTCAGTGGTGAAAGATCTGGGCACAAGGGTCGACAGCAACCTTAACTTCAATCACCATGTCTCCACAGTGGTAAGAAGGGCATTTTTATTGCTCATCTCATAAGTAAGGGCATTGGCTCCAGGAAAAAAGAGGTTATAACCCCCCTGTATTCTTCCCTTATTAGGCCAATAATAGAGTACAATGCTTCCTTTTGTATGTTCCTTTCCAAACACCTGCAGCAATTCAAGAGACCACAAAGGTTCCTTACAAAGAAAATTCAGGGTCTTCAAGATCTGTCTTATGTGGACAGACTGAAATAATTGTCACTTTACTCTGTGGCATACAGACTACTCAGAGATGACCTGTACCTTGCATATACAGCAGTCTCTGACCCAGGTTTAATGGATATGCTGAACATTCGCAAGTCAAATTGCACACGGGTCACTCGCTCAAATGACCTTAACCTGGCATGTGACATCAACAGAACTTGCTGGAGAGGCAGATTTGTCTCACAGAGATTGCCCCACCTTTGGAACAAGTTTCCTATTCACATTAAACAAAGCCCCCAATCGGCCCTATTTAAGCATAATTTGGAGGATTGGATGAGTAACTGGAAATTCACCCCAAAGGTTCCACCTGTGTCACTCTTGGACAGGGACAATAGGTGCTGATTTTAGTTTCTTCTTGAACCAGACACCCTTGAGAATATGGTTTGAACTTGGCTAAGCTTGTAAGGGCCCTGGGGACTTTAGCCTAGTAATCTCCTATGATCCTATGATCTTATCATTAATTTGTTGTGGATATGTATATAACTTTGATGTACTGATCAGCTGTGGACCTATGTAAATAGATATTTGTTTGTTTTATAATTAATTTGTTTATTTATTGTTTTAAAACCAAATAAAAAAATTAAAAACATCATGAAACAGTAGCACTTCTTTCTATCTATTGTATAATAATATTTATTAAAGACCAATATAAACAGTGTAATGCAGTCTTACAATCTGAAAGAGTGACATTGTTAAAGGAAGTGTTTGCAGAAACACTACATAAACTAGTTGTATAAAAAGTCTCCATACTAAAAAAAATCAGATTAGTCTCCCAGTGTGAAGTATTGAACTTTAAAATAAACCATGCTTCTTTCTGTAGTCATATTTTACAATATCATCTGCTATAGAATGTGAAACCTGATGCAAGACTGCTTTTTTTATCCTCCATTTTATGCACCATTTAACTGCTTGAACAGCAATAAATCATTTCCAGACTGTCATTATTATGTCTCCTGCATTTCCCATTACTTTCTTTTCTTTATTTTTCATTCTCTAAAGTGTATATAAACAAATGTGTCCTACTTTAATGTGCAAGTTCCAAAATCTGACAAATCTCTTATAATCTTCCCATCTTTGCCAGCATTCTTCCAATTCCTCCTCTCTCCTTCACATTCTTCCTCCATTTCCACCTCGCTTTTTATCTCCTTTACTGTTTCTTTCCTTCTTTTACCCTTTACACTATCCTTGCTGCCTTTAACCATGCCAAACTTTTCCATAGTGATGCTATAGCGACTTTATTTTGTTTAGCTTCCACTTCTTCACAATCATATACTCCATTTATTGTATTCACACTCATCTGTCTTTTTCATACTTCATTTTTTAGCACTATTTACAGATGGTTTCATAGTTCATAGGAAGTTGCTGCGCTTGTAGTCCAGAGAATCAGTGAGGAGCCTGTCACAAATTTTCAGTTGTCCTCAAGCACTTTCTGGTTAAGTGATTTACAGTAGGCAAATGAGGGCTGACAAAATCAATCTCTGTACCACAGGAAGTACATCTGGCAGTCTTAACCCTGTATGACAAATGCCAGATAAGTCATACCACCCAGGAATTAACTCAGACCCTCAATCACTGGCTTAAGAGGCCATTGCCTTAGCCACTAGGCCACTGGGGCCTTATAATCTCTCATTAACCCTCTTCTACTTTTCTGAAATTATGCCGCACTTTACTAACCCTGTCTCTTTAGAATGCCCTGTTCTTTTAGCCTTCCACTACACTTCTGTCTCTCCCAATTTCTCACATATTTTGTGGAATCCATCATTCAAAACTGTTCCTCCCTCTAACTTTATTTTTATTTTGCAGAAAAATGAATCTGACTTTCCCTTGTCACCCTTGCTTTCATTCTGTTCACCTGTGCCATATCTGGATTTTTGTGTCTCTTGCATGGTTGATTGGCAGTAAATTCTAATGCCTAGTCTTTCAAGTTCACTAATCATGAGATGTTCTCCGTGTTTCACTGTTGCAGTCATCACATTTGGGTTATCTGCTTGCAGTAGCCCTGAGTCGGCCTGATTAACAAAGTCTTGGGGCCTGCGTGGGTTGCTGCTCATCTTCCATGACGTCAGGTAGTTAGGGGTATAAAACATGCAGCTGACACCATTACATCAGTCTTTCTTACCGTGCGGTGCCCGAAGCAGAAGCAGTTAAATTTTCATTTTCGAGTTTCAGAACCAAAGTCTTCAACTAAACTAAGTACCCCATTGGGGTAACTTTTTCTTGCTCTAAACCAATATCAGTAAAAGTTAATAACTGTATTTCTTGTGGAAAGCAAATACCTCATAAAGATTTTCATTCGTACTGCATTCCTTGCTGAGGCCCTGACCACGACATACCTCGCTGTCGATTTTGTGCCTTATTTAAACAACAAACTATTTGTCGTCGTTTTTTTTATGCTTCTAAATATTTTGGTACTTGGTTCAATTATCCAGATATGGCTTCGGTAAGCCTCCTGACTACCGACATTCCGAAAAAACGGTAAAGGCAGAGACAGACCGCATAGGTCCAAAGCAGCCAACGATGCGCTTTTGCAGCCCCTGATACCCGGTACTTCAGATTTGCAGGCCTCTACTGAGACCCATTCGGAGTATGCCGCGAGATGCTTCAACTGTGGAACTTGCGGATGTCTCTACCTTGGATGGGTCCGGAGCCGCTGAGCAGGCACTGGCTTCTGAGGGTGTATTCAGGCCTACTGACTTGCATATTAAACTGACGCCATCTTCTTCAAGGCCTAAAACTCGATCCATGCCTAGAAAACTGACACCCAGACCACATGGTTAGGCCTCTATGCCTAAAAAACAAATGATAAGAATGGCTGAAGACCTTATTACTTTAATCAGGGGAAGCCACCCTTCCCCCTGTAAGAGACCTAGGACTGAGTTTGCTTATGATTCTTCTGATCAGGACTCTGAAATTTCTGTTTCCTCTGATGACCAGGATTTACTCTCATCTACCTATGAGGATTCTGATGCAGAGGACTCTATTCCCTCTGCTTCCCCTCCAGAGGATTTCTCTTTTGGTGAAAGCTTGCATACTCTTAGGGAGCATTTTCACTGGGAAAGCCAGGATTACTCTGACTGTAAAAAGAGGCTTAGGGATTTCTTACTCCTGCCCCAGCACAGGCCTTTAGCTATCCCCCCTGTACTGGACATTGTTGATGATGCCGTTTCGAAATCTAGCTTGGCCCCTGTCTCTTTACCTCCTGCTCCCAGAAAACCTGATAGATATTACAGGGTTCCTGACTCTCACAAGTTCCTCTTTAAAAATCCTGCTGCGGATCCTGAGACCATTTCACAGGGACCCAAGGGCATTAAGGCTACTACTGTCAAAAATCCTACCCCCTCTGATAGAGATTCCAGGGAGCTGGATAGATGGGGTAAGAAGGTATACACTTCTGCAACCTTGGCCATTAGGGCCTTAAACTGCCAGTTTCATATGTTAAAGTATCAGCAGCATATTATTGTATTGCTTAAACAGAAAATGATGTTGATTCCTGACTGTGCTGAAAATAAAGATTTACAGGATTTAATGCATTCTGCTGAACAAGTTGGAAAACATACTTTGCAATGTGGTTTTGATTCACTAGAGGCATCTTGCAGGGCTGCTGTCACTGGGTCTGTACTTGGAAGGCATGCTTGGCTTAAGGAGCAATCTTTTCAGATCATGTTAAAGCTAAATTGCTGGATGCTCCCTTAAACCAAGACTGCCTGTTTGGCAACAAAGCAGAAGAAGTACTTAAAAAGATGGAGGAAAAAGCTAAATCTATGCAAACTGTTAAAGATTTCCTGCAAGTACAGCCTCCCATATTTAGTAGGCTTTGGCCCTCTAAAAATTGGTCCTTTCCTGCCTTTTCCAGGCCTTCTCAGTCCAAACCCAGAACTAGCAGAACTCCCAGGCTTCAATCCCAAGGTACTCACAGGACTAAGCAGTGGGGGGCTCCCACTTCCAAAGCAGGGAGTGGTAAGACTCCCCCCTGTGGTAAACTGTCTCAATGACTTAACTTTAAATCTTCCAAGCCCTGCACAACTGACTGTTCCTTTAGGGGGAAAGATTGCCCGGCAGGCAAAAAATTGGGAACTCATTACCCAGGACAAATGGGTTTTAAATATAGTTTCCCAAGGATACAGATTCCACTTTCACTCCTTACCAACCCCAAACGGTCTGCCAGATCTACCCCCAAATCAGTGGGCAGAGGCAAAAAAGCAAATTCTCTCTCTCTTAAGCATCAGGACTATTCAACCTCTTCCAGAAGAGGAAAGGGGACAAGGTTTCTACTCAAGACTTTTCCTGGTGCCCAGAAAAGACAACTCCTGGCATCCTATCCTGGACCTCTCTATCCTAAACACATTTTTGGTGATCCCAAAATTCAAGATGCTAACTCTTCACCAGCTGCTTCATATGCTAGGCAAGGATGCCTGGTTGGCAACACTGGATTTAAAGGAAGCCTACCTGCACATCCCAATAAGGGAATCTTGCAGAAGATACCTACGCTTCAAAGCAGGCTACATGCACTATCAGTTCTCTGCACTGCCCTTTGGCTTATCTACTGTGCCCAGGGTATTCACAAAGTGCGTAGCTCCAGTCATTGCATTTTGCAGGCAAAGAAATATACAAATATATCCATACCTGGACGATTGTCTAATTCAGGCAGAAAGCCAGGACATACTATTGAATCATCTGGCGTTTGTACAGAAATTGCTAACTTCTCTGGGGTACACCATAAACGAAAAGAAATCGCATCTCGTATCCTACCAACAAATTGTATTCCTGAGAGCAAGCTTGAACACAACTTTCCAGATGGCCTTTCTCACGTCAGAAAAACAAGTTTCATTTGACAGCCTACTTCAAACTACTGGCCACAAACACCCAGCTATCTGCAAGGAAAATACTGCAAGCCCTGGGGTTCATGGCCTCCTGCATTCTCCTAATTCCATAGGCAAGACTGCATATGAGGAAACTACAATGGTATCTAAAAAGCCTATGGTGTCAACATTCTCAGGATCTAGAAGCAATGATTCCTATCATACCTTGTCTACAGATAGATTTCCTTTAGTGGGCAGAGGCCTGTCACCAAAACAAGGGACTGCCATTCACTCTACCCCCTGCCACCCAAACCCTAACAACAGATGCATCAGACTATGCATGAGGGGCTCACTTGGCAGGGAAGTGCATTCAGGGCAAATGGAACTCAAGTCAAATGCACCTGCATATCAATCATAAAGAAATGTTAGCTGTACAGAATGCTCTGACAGCCTTCAAGGACCACATTTTTCCAGGGCAATTAATGGTAAAGATGGACAACACCACTGTTATGTGGTACATAAACAAGCAGGGGGGAACCCACTCATACATTCTCTCTGCAGACTAGCCATGGCTCTGTGGAACACAGCCTTGAGCTAACAAGTGCACCTACAGGCTCAATTCCTGCCAGGAAACTAAATACACTGGCAGACAAACTAAGCAGAAATCTCATGGACCCACACGAGTGGAAACTGGAACCAAAGATATTCAACATGTTGAGAAACAAATGGGGGAGCCCAGATATAGACCTGTTTGCCTCCCCCCCAAACTACCAATTGGAAAAATTCTGCACCAGAACTCCCCACAAACAAGCTTGGAAAGTGGATGCCCTGTCTTTCACCTGGAAAAAACTATCAGTTTATGCCTTTCTCCCTCTGCGTCTTCTCTCCACGGTCTCCTCTTTTTTTTCTTCCCCACTCATCCCATTAACAATAGTGTTACTGTATTTTGTTCCTGGTATATTATTGATAACATTATGGGACACTGTTTATCATTCTGTGGTCAGTGAAGCCATCTCTGGAATGGTGTGCGTCATCTGCCAAAGCCTAAAATGTGATTGCGCCATCCATCCCCTAGGGAGGCCACTGTAGGCAGTTGCCTGCATCCTCAGGGATGCACCATTAGATGCCCCCTGGGCTACTAATGCCCTCATCAGTCTTTCCAGTTCTGGATCGCTATGCCCAATGCCACTGCATGCTTTGTAGGATGTCCTACAGTACCTAGACTGGTTATAGTTCCTCATGCTGGACACATAACAGACTCACCATGTCTGACATGATATGAATAGTGGCCATCTCTGCCAAGATTACTGACCTATATATCTGCTGATTGATTAAAGAGTGACACCAAGGTCTGTGAAAATCCTGGAGCCATAGCACCAAAAACCAGCTACATGCCTCTGCCCAGTTCTGGGCACAAGTTCCTAGGTGCCAGTGCAGCCCACTGATACCATCAGTGGTGGTGACACCTGTGCAGAAAGGAAAGGATTAACATGAATGGGATAGCCTGTACTGAAGACAGGCGATGGCAGAGGTTCATCCTGCCATGACATCATCATCTCATCTGCATGCGATGTGGGTGTGTCTTTCAGTGTCAGCATTGCAAACAGTGTCACTGTGTCACTGAACTGTGTCATTTGCATGGTGCCATCATCTTCACACATCAGTGACCCACTGAGATCAGGCATGTTCTGACTTGTAGTGATGGACCATCTCCCAGTGTAACCTGTGAATGCATGCAGGTAACATACCTCTGGTAATGCTGGATTATACATATGACTCCCATCATCATGTTACACACTGCTACATGCCAAACATGTATATAGCCTGTGGCACATACTTACCTTGTGGTGCAGGTTGCAGCTGTTGCAACCCTAATCACTCTGTATGACAAATAATGCATGTGTATTTGAGTAAACTATTCTTAGGTGCAAGTTATTGTCCTACAGGCACAGTAATTATGCTAATGTGGTGATATAGTGCAGTCCTATAAATAGTGTGTGTAAAGGGATGCATTAACAGCCCTCATCTACTTTGCAGGGCTGTTTCTTGTTTGTTTGTGGACTGCAAGGTCATGCAGGGTGTGTGGACATGTGAAGGCTGGCTGTTCTGCTGTCTCTTTGCATCTTATTACTGACCATGTGCATCTCACTACTATTAATGGGCAATGGGTCACCCAGATGCCCATCAATGAGTGTGATATAGTGTCAGCTGTTCGTAGCTGTGTACCCTGGCTACCATTTTTCTTCTGGATTTCACCTAATGAGTGGACATGTCCTTAGTAGAAACAAGGTTCATCAGGGATCCTACTTATAAGGTGCAACAGGTGAAGAAAGATTTTAAACTCCCTGCTGTGCAAGCAACATTAGGCTTACCTGTTAGGGGACTATATGGCTGTGCTTTATAAAGTAGATGTCTGGATCAGCTTGCCATGACAGTGCTTGTTGCCATTGGTGTCACTTGCAATGGTGGGTAGTGCTGGCACAAATGGGGTGACCTGAGGAGACATCACCCTAACCTTCTGTTCCAGTAGGAAGACATTAGGGAAAAAGAGAGGCAGACACCTTTTTACATTATGGGTTCTGTTCTTGGATTGGTACAGCACAGTAGGCCTATCACTTGTAGCTGTACTTGCCTTCTTCTGTCATAGATATGCCATGCTCTTTGCTGTTTATTTTATGTTTTACAGTGTGACATGAGACTGAAGGGAATAGAACTGCCTACCTAAGAAGATGAAACAGGTGGTGGGGGAAGTTTTTGAGTATTGGTGGCAGTAATTTAACATTTTAATAAACTGTACAACACATAAGTAATCTCTTATATTTGTTTTTATTGTATTTCTGTTTTGTGTTTTGTTCTTCTTCACTTATTTCCTATTTCTGCATGATCAGCTTTGTTGGAGGCAGAGATGAGGCAGTGGCTATAGTGTTTTTCACTGGACAGCAGTCCTACTGCTGGATACCCAGCAATTCCAAGGTCTAGCTCTCTGCAGAATGATAAAGGTCAAGAATATGACTTAGAGGGCTTGCTGGTGACATATGTGTGTGTTGTTTAAGGTGGTAAGCCAAGTGGCCTCATCACAGCAACTGTATTACAGAACTTATTTCTATATTTATTAAGAAACCACTTATAATGCACTGCATTTACTGGTGGCAGTGTTCTGTTGCATATAGTTCATCCCACAGTAATTTAATTGGATTTCTACTGAACCTTGAATATATCTTTTTTTTTTTCTCTTTTTTTCAGTAGGTTCACTGGAAGCGTAAATACACACAAAGCAGTCTCATCCAAATAGGCAGTCTGAGTCCATTCAATCCAGCCACCATTTATTAGGACAAACTGTGTTCCACCTCTGTCCTTGTGCTTTAAGTAAGTGTTAGATGCATCCAGTCTTGTGCTTATATTTTAGCCTGCATGGTCACTAGTGTGAAGACAAGTGTTTCAGTGTCCTAGTTTCTAAGCAATAGCCTTATAGTCTGTAAACCCACCTCCACTGACATCCTGCTCGTCAGCTTTTACTTTCTCCTTCCTAATAGATACTAACATTTACTCCTACTACTCAAACTATTTCTCTCTCGTACATTTTTCTTCACTTCTTCTAGACATGTTACTCCCATTATTTATATCCTGTCTTTAGTGGAACTGCATGGATTCAAGGAAGGCATCCTTAGTCTCCCCCTTCCTTTCTTATTTCTCCTTGCCTGAGACAGTTACTAAACCCATTCGGCTCTGAGCTAGTATTTGTGCACAGTCAACATCGATTCAGTGCACTCAGCTTTCCCTTTAGTGTGCTTTTATTTTTCTATAGAAGTGTCTGTACAAGGAAATAGATATGTATGTAACAATGAAGTCTGCAGTTTAAACACCAGTCTGTGGGCTATATTTATATGTAAATTATAAATATTTCGGCAGCCTAAAACAAAGAACTTTGTCTGCTATAATAGCTCCATTTCTTAGACCACAGCAGTCCCATTGGTACTTTCTCCTTTAACTGTGCTCAATTCATTGTTTTTAGCAGTCCACTGTCTTCCTTCCTTAAGTTTATTTCTCTTCTTGTGTAACCACTTTTGAGTTCTCAGATAGTATTTTTCCAGAGCTGAACTACTGCATTAAGGCTTACTTTTTCTCATTGTTTTGCTGGTCTTTGGTGGCTGAGGTAGGATTTTGGACTTTGCATTTCAAAGTCATAGAAACCTCCTTACATTACACAGTTGTTCAAACAGTCAAGTGCATTTTTTTACTGTTATCACCATTAGTCAGGTCAAGGTGATACTGGACTAAATCTCCTACTAAAACTGTGTCCTAGAGCAACAAAACCAAGACATTCATCTACTAGCACAGACGCCTTTTAAACAGCATTGTTCCTTTTATTTATCTTTCAGCAGATCTGTAGCTGTTTATGTTAAATCAGTGATTGTTTTCTATGTCTCTTGACAAGTTTTCAACCTGCATTGTTCGCCCTTGCTAACACTCTGGCTCACTACGTTCCTCTACCCTAACCCCAAATCACACCCACCCCCTCTTACTCTAAATTTATACTTCCATAGCACCACCCACATATTCCTCTAGCCAATACCATTAGTTCCCTCCGGTAGGAAAACAATCAATACAGTTGCTTCCAATAGTAACACCCACTCTAGTTTACCACCAAAGACTCTCACAAATTGTCTTAATCCTTGCCTTCTATAACTATCATATTACATCTCGACACCCAACCCACTACCCTCCTAACATTTTTTTATCCTAATTTACAACAAAGATAAAACCCAAGTTAAATAAGATGCCCCTAAGGCAGATTATTTTACTATTCCTTCTCACTCTACTAGATTTTATCACTAATTATCAAATCCACCTCCTTCAAATACTTAAGACTTCAAGCAATCCTAATAAAGAATATCAACATCCATCCAGCCTGTCATTCTCCATAACACCCTATCTCAGCAAACAAAGCACATCTGATTTATTTTTCTATAAATATCTTAAAACTAAGCATCCAAATTACGATCAAATATCAAACCACGACCAAAATATAACTGGCCAAACTCTTCCCTCTGTAAATATTAGTTCAAAAAATTAGCAGAGATATTCACCCCAACCCTGGTCCCACTGTTCATAAAAAACATCACTTCCAAACCAAAAATAAACCACTCACTTAATACATCTCAGCAAAAAAAACGTAATCCAAACTCACCTTACTAAACATGAACTTAAGAAGTATATGCAATAAAATCCATGACATACAGGCTTATCTTGCCACATACACTCCTGATGTAGTCATAGCTACAGAAACTTGGCTAAAAAAAGATATAATGGATAATGAGATCCCCCCCCCCAGGATACAATGTAATCAAGCATGACAGGTAAAACAAGTGTGCAGGTGGTGTAGAAATCATCTATAAAAATTCCCTAACCATCACCTTACTCCCACAGGAAATACCCACATTTAACAATGCTGAACTACTAATAACACTCCTAAAAATCAACAATAGGGGAAACTATATGTTTAACAGCAATTTATATACCACCATGGAGTAACTCTGATACTGCTGAAAGCATCCTGTATTGGATATTCCAACAAATTAACCATGAAACTATAATACCTGGAGACTTAAAAACAGACTGGCAACTTGTAAATTCCACTACTCCACTGAATCCATAAAGTTGTACAACTTTAGACAATTAATAACCACACCTACTAGAATCAATAAGACTTAAGGGAGACACTCAACATTAGATTGGATTCTTACAAACAAACCAGACAAACTGACAAAAGTAGGCTGCCTCTCAGATAGCATACGCGACCACATACTTACATATTCTATTAGAACTCACCGTAACCTAGATAAACATATTATCTATGATCAAATATGAAATACAATCAATTTCAACAAAGATATTTTCAATGAAACACTATAAAAATATAACTGAAATGTGCTTAGTACAATGCCATTAGATATGGCTGTAGAACACTTTAATAACATATGCTTACAGACCTTAAATAATCTAGCACTATTACATAATAAATGGGTAATGTCCAACCCCATACCATGGCTGACAAAGGAGACAAAAAATCATGATAAAAAGGGATAAAGCCTGGAATTATTGGTATAAAAACAGAACTCAAATTGCCCTCCAGCAATTTAGACATCTTAGAAACCATGCAAAATGCCATGTCAAACAGGATAAGCAAACATATTATACCAGCCTACAAGACAAACATAAAAACAACCCAAAATTTTTTGTGGTCATTGTGACACCCATGCCCTGGCCCACCAATCAAGGAGCCTCAATCCTCACCACTAACACCATAGAGGGGTGTCTCATATAGGAGGAAAGGATAACACATACACACAGTAAAGTGCAATTTCCCTTAAGAGCACACAGAGACCACAGTCGGTCCGGGGATGGTCACTCCCTTGCTCTCCAGGTCCCCAATAAGACTCCCCACTGGCACAGCTATAGGGTCCAGATCTCAGCCTAGTGGGCAAGCTGAAATCTCCAGCACCCTGTCTGTCCAACCAGTGATTCATGTCCCTGCCCAAGTAGCTGACACACACACACTTTGAGATAAGAGTTTTATACAACCACACATACACTCCTGGGGAAGGCTGGCACAGGTTCTCCAGCTGTGCCCCTTTTACCCAGACTATACGGTAAAAATCACTGCCACCACCCAGCTAATAATTATCAGCTACCCAAAGGCCCTTAAAAGGGTATCCAATTATTACTGTGCAATGTTATTATCCAACTGGTAAATGCGACTAAGCAGTCAAGGCTTATTAGAGTGACTTGGTACAGGATCACTATATACATGCAATATACTCTAGAGCTTAAATTATCTCTACACAAAATGGTCACAGTTAAAAGGGTTTAAAATATTTAATAGTAAATAATTAAAAACACAAGACAATACTTTTTACTACACAGTGCTAGTCAAGAGTTCAGAGATCACAGAGAAATACTTAAAATAATTTAGTAGTATAGTTCTGACATCACAGAAAAACATTTAGTCTAATCTTTCTAGTTTCTAGCTATTTCTAAGAGAAAACACAAGTCTAAGATAAACTTACATATAGAGCAAAGGCAGAGTGCTGATGAGTTGGATGGTCAAGACAAAAATGGTTAATGCTCTCTGATTCTCTCTGTTTTTAAAATCACATTCCTGATTCACGTTACATCATTCTTCACACTTCCCTGGGTTCCCAGGCTAACAGAAACTACATTTACATTCTTCACTTCTGGGCAGAAACCAGAGCAATAAAGGGCATTTATGCATGCAAATTCTGGCCATTGACTCTGGCCTTAAAACAATAGCAAGAATTCCTTCATCTAGACTGGCTGGAGCCGTGTTTACATCAAAGGGTCACAACATCCTTTACTTGGTCAGTAGAGTGAACTGTTGTTACATTTTTTTCCAGTTCCATATGTAACACTATTTTTACCATTTCAGACAACAAGCCTGTGGTTTACCTTAATATTTACAGATGACAGAATTATCTCCAAAATTCTATCTGGCTAGGCTGGCAGCCTTCATCTATCTTCACCCAATCTTCACAGTCATCACTAAATAAACTACTCCATCCTGGCAAAACCACTAGTCCCTCTCCAAAAACAGACAATATGACAGACGCTATCCCCACACAGTATAATTGCTCCTTTTACAATCAATATTATAACTCTTAGACACTAACACATCTGCCTCTATCACTCTACCCATGTCCAATCAAAACCACTCACAGCTCTTCAGTTTTAGTCCAGTACCTACCTCACTCATAAGAAAGTTGCTCCTTCAACTAAAAACTGCTTCTGTGGCTGTAGACCAACTATCATCAGACTACCTAAAAATGGCGGTAGAAGTCATAGCCTTCCCTGTGTCCATACTAATTAATAGGTCCATATATAAAGATATTTCCCATCACTGTGGAAAAAATCCTACATCATACCACTGCACAAAGGTGGCGCATCTACAGAGTTTAATAACTACATACCAATAGCAATCCTGACCCCCTCTCCAAAATATTAGATAAATGGATCCATATGCAGCTGATGCAATACCTAACCTCAAATAACCTGCTGTCAGAAACACAACATGGCTGTAGGCCCCAGAACAGCACCACTACTGCACTACTACATTTTACCAATATAATAAACCAACATAGAAATGATGGTCTGCTTGTTTCCACCATGTTCTTAGACTTGTCAAAGGCATTTGATACTGTCTCCATCAACTACAGATTCAGCTCTCCTCAATAGGACTTTCACAATACTCCTTGTTGTGGTTCCTTAGTTACCTCTCTGGAAGGCAACACTCTGTTAACTGGCAACAAACCGACTCATCCTTTCTACCAGTTACTACAGGTGTCCCTCAGGGCTCTATCTTGGGTCCTCTCCTATTTAATTTATTTATTAATGACTTCCATAGCTTCACTCACCATGTTAGTTTAGTTCAGTATGCAGACGACTCGACATTAATATGTGTGGCCTCAACAATAAATACGATCCAAGACATTATCCAAAAATCTTTCTCCTCTGTAGAAACCTGGCTCAAAGAATCAAACCTCCTACTCAACCCCAAGAAAACAAGTTAATGACTTTCACCTCAAACAGCTGCCAAAATCAAATGCAATATTTTACCATAAAGTCAACAAATAATACTGTCACTGAAACTGTAAATTACAATAAACGTCTAGGTGTTATAATAGATGACAGTCTCAAATATGACCAGCATATACTGCACACCATTAAATCTACACACTAGAAACTAGTGTCCCTTTATGGGATCAATGGATTACGTACAGATACTGCAAGAAAACTCTAGCCACCACCTTCTTATTGCCGACTCTCTTATACACCACTCCTATCCTAACAAATATAAGCAATACTCCAAGAGAGAAACTTACTTCTACTACAATAAAATAGCTAAATTTGCTATCAGAATCCCTCATAGTATCCATAAATGTTATAGATTAAAGCAATTAAACTGGCTTGAACTGCACAACTGTGTAACATATTTACAACTGACTACAGCACACAAACTAATTCATCATCCAGAAAAATGCCCTGCACTACAAAACATTACTACCCTACTGTCCAGCAAGGGACCTCCGTTCTAGTAACAAATTCTTATTACTTATAAATAAGTCAAATAATGTTGCAGGAGACTCGCTCTACTCCCATTGCGTTGTTAAACTCTGGAATGGTATCCCCATGCAAATAAAACTCTCCGGCAAACTCAGTAGTTTTAAACCACTGCTTAAACAACATCTTAACCAATCCTGGTCCTGTACATGTTCATCGCAGGTTTAAAACTTTTCCAGTGTACAGTACTATCCAGATACTCTCCTTAAACATAATATTCTTAACTTCTTACTGAAATGACAAAATTTTTATATATAACTGCTGCTTGTACAATCCCCTAAGTTGCACATGTGCTTTCTCTTTAGTAACTTCCACCTCTGTAAAATCTTAGAATGTATATGTATAAATATAAGTACTGTTTCTGTATAAATGTATACAGAAATATAACTACTGTTTGTATATAAATGTAAATAGAAATGTAGCTATTCCATGTTTAACTGGAACTTAGTATAATGCAATGTAAGCAAATGGAGCTTTTCTCCCCGGTCTCCACTGAAAATTGGTATTACCCAGTCAGACTTTCCCAGTAAACAAAGGCAAATAAATAAATAAATATCTTAGGAGGGGGCAAAAGCTCATCATCTGACAGTGGTGCAAAGGAGTTTTCCTGGTTCATCTGGTTTGAAGTATGGCAGCTAATGAGGTCTAGATGGACAAGCAGTTGAATGCTTGCATTAGCACCATGCAGCACCTCCTTATGTGGCCTATATAGTTGTGCAGTTGGCCACCCCTGACCATTGAGCCACCAGCGGTGTACCTTTTGCCCATGATGTCAGCCACTGTGGTATCTAATTGGGTGGATTCCCATCTGTGTGGGTTTGGCAGGTCTTCATCATCACTGCCAATCCCCATCATTGTGTTCCCCAGCTTTTTGTATCACTCCCATCACCTATCTGTTGTCTGTTCCTCCTCACCCATCACTTATCTGTTGTCTATTCCTCATCACTTTTTGTTCTTCCTGTATAAGTCTGCATCTCTCCAGTTCCTCCCTACTTATGCATCACCAACTCCTTTATCAGTCTTTGTCTGCATTTTATGTTTTTCTCTCTGTTTCTGCTTCCTTCTCAATGCCGTCCTTCAAACCTCATTTTCTCCTAGCTGCATTCTCCCTGTACACTTTTTCTTCAAAAAATATGAACTGATACCCATAAAAAGTATACCTTTCTTCCCCTATATCACTCTTCCCTACCTGCTGACCTTATGTATGTTCTACTGCTTCTTGTTCTCAGGTTCTGCCTCTCTTATATCCCCATTTCTGCCCAATTTACATGCTGAAATGAGCTGGTACTGTGCTGTGATGACCTTGCATGGGCTGCCTGCTGTGCCCATGTAGTGCCATCAAGTGATCAATACACATGTGAATGTAAATAGTGTCTGACATGGCACTAGCCTGCTGTTTCCCCTGGATCATGTGATCATTCATAGAATGGTCAGTCCAGTAGCACAGTTACTGGCATTATTATGGTTGCAGATGTTATTTGTGCAACACTATCTTTAATATGACAAGGCTATGTCAACATTTGTGCATGCCTAATCCATGTTATGCCACGCTGCTCTAAGTTCATCATATTGTTTACTGCTATGTGTAACATTATGTTTTTTTTCTGAATACCTACCTTTTTGACTTAAACATAAAACAAGGATGAACAGCTTTCAAGCAATAATTTTCAATAGGTGGAGACTCAGAAGATTCTTTAGGAATGTACTGTTAACATTAAAATCCTACGAAGAGATAAGAAATGTGGTCGATTACACTTAGTATTGAAATTACATAAAATTATTCACCTAAGGCATAAGAAAATAATGATTAAATACAGAAAAAAGTGAAGTATAGGCAGCTAAAGAAGGGGGAAGGGAATTCTTTGTTATCCAATATGATAAGGTTAAAGTGAGTGGTCAGCTTGAAAAAGCAGTAGATAGTCCTGTTCTGATATTGAGATATTGCAGTTAACATAAATCAAGAGGAGGAGGGAGGGGTTATTACTTCTGTATTACTCATTGGGAAGGCCATCCCGTAGAGTACTCACAACACAAAAGGACACTGCTAGAACTGTACAGGGGATTGCACCAGAAAGTGTGAGGGAAATAACCATCAGACCTTAATATATACTATTTCTGGAAGAAAACAAAAGTAGTCATGATTCTGTAAACATGGAAGACACATTGCATTCCAATAAGATACAAGAAGGGAACTATCATACATAGATAAAAATGCAGTGGGCTGAGAAGCATGTGAAGAAGCCAAGAAAGGGGAACATAATGGGCATAAAGAGGTACTTAGACTCTGTAGGGATGGTCAGACTCTACAACAGACTGCTCACTGAAACTATAGCGTCAAAACAACAGTATTACTATTTATAGTCTGAGGAAATAGATTAGAAATGTGTAGACAGACAGAATGGGAAAGCAGTTCTACTAATAAAGGTAGTTCCTTCTCTTTATTTTAAAGGCTTTGTTCAGGGCAGGTCTGCATGGTTTGTCAAAGATGACAATTCCTTCCACCCTTCCTTCTTTCCTTTGTTTTGCCTTTTACCTTTCTGTATAGGGAGAGCTGTTTTGTGCTGTTTTATTAAACACGTTGCATGTTGCTTTAACAGCTGCTGTATTCTTATGATTTTTTCACATATAAAGTTGCATTCCTTTTCTATGAGATGATGCCAAGTAATTATTATTATATTGTAACTTAGGCACTGCACTGTCTTATTCACGCTGACCTCTCCAAGTTCTCTGTAGAATACTCAGGGGCAGGTGACGTTTATCAGCATAGCTCTGTACGAAGGTTGGTGGGTATAATGACGTGCAGAGCTGTGACAGTGTAGCTCTGTACCTGACATTTGAATACTGCAGGATGTGTGCATGCTCAACATACTTTGACTTACATTCTACTACGGTGTCATTCCCATCACTCAGGAGTTTCAGAAGTGTCTAATTAGTGCTCTGTTTCTGTTGCCCAGGGACATCTAGAAACCATCTTGTAAAGTAGAAGCACAGTCATAGCTCTATGAGTGGGCAAGAAAAGCATTTTTTATAATACTATTGCAGAGGAAGACTGTATTTTCTAATGGAATCAAACATTTAACTAACCATTTAACTAATATATATATATATATATATATATATATATATATATATATATACACACATATATATGTATATATATATATATATATATATATATATATATATATATATATATATATATATATATATATGTGTGTGTGTGTGTGTCTGTGTGAGTGTGTGTGTATATACCTATACATGTGTGTGTGCGTGTGTACCTATACATATGCATGTGTGTGTGTATATATATATATATATATATATATATATATATATATATATATATATATATGGGAGCCCTTCATTTGTTCGAACTTTCAAATGTTCAGAACTTATAGGGCCAACACCATATGAGCGAACGTGTGAAAGGCCGACAGATGATAGCGGAGATCTCGCTACCACTCGGGACTGGGAGATTCCCCTTTCCTGCACTGTAGTGCGATCTCTGAATGAGAATATTTAAGTAGCAGGGGGAGTGGGGGGTGCAGGGGGGCTTGCCCCCCTGCATAACACAGTTTTACTGTGTTTACAGGTAGGGAAATGGTGCTATTTCACGATGTTGGTCTTTCGGAATGTCGATCATATGGTGTCAGCCATATGAAAGTCAGCATTCTGATCAGTCGTCATTCTGAAGTAGACCCATATATATATATATATATATATATATATATATATATATATATATATATAAAATGGGTCTATATCAGATTGTCGAATGCTAAGTTTTGAGTCATAATGTATTCTGTTATTAATGGGTCAGTTTTGTGTCTATTTTGTTCATAGTATGAATTCTGAGTGTTCATCAAACTTTTATGCGATGACAATAGTTATTTGTTTGTTGTTTATAAGGCTGTGACTGTTGTTTCTTTAATATTATGGTTGTGAACCTGCCATGTTAACAGTATGAGCTCTGAGTTTTTAACAGATTCACAAGCTGTGTAATGGTCATGACAGCAGTGTTTTATTTATTTACTATAAGTTTTAATATGCTATGCTGATTGTATTTAACAAAATGTAGTTTTGTTTTAAGCTTGGATCTAAGTTATTTTAAAACATGTTTTTGTTACAAGTGCACTATGCAAATGGGGAGTAAGTGTTGCTATGTTTCATTGCCTCATTTTTTAATTGCTTAATTGCCTTTTAACTAGATTGGTTAGCTGGTTCTTAAATAGTTGTGTGTAGGGATTGTTTTCAGGATCTGAGGAAGGCACATGCCGAAAGCGCTTATCCTGTTCTTGTTTTTGTTGTATTAAAGTTCCAGTTTTATGTCTATGGTGTTATGCTCCTTTTTTGTTTTCTTCTAATTTGTGTACTGGAGAGTTCCTTGGTGGTGCTACTGGATTTTGGTACTGTTAGATTGTCGAATGCTGACAACTTCGAAGCTTCAAACTTGAAAGTTCAAAGTTTAAAAACGTCAAACATCAAAAAAAAAAAAAAACACTCAAAACCCAAAACAAAAAAAAAAATTCTCTATGCAGGGGGCAAAACCACCCTGCACCCCCCCCCCATATGGGGGGGTTGTGCCCCCCCACCCCCCACTACTTAAATATATCAACTCCGAGATCGCACTACAGTGCAGTAAAGGGAAATCTTCCCTTCCCGCACTCTATGGCGATCTCTGTTATACGTTTCAATGTTTTTACACTTCGTACTTTCAAGTTCACAGTTTAGTGCTTCGAACTTGTCAGCATTCGACATTATGATATAGACCCTATATATATATATATATATATATATATATATATATATATATATATATATAAACACATATATATAAATACTGCAGAAGGAATAAAAAGAAGATTGTTTTTTTGAGAAGATGAAATCTGCAATGCAGTGACTAATTTAAATAAGAGAACTTGCACTCTTCCTACCAAGTTGCATTCAGTGCTTTGGGCATTCCTTGTTATGGTCTAACAGCTGGTAATGATGTTTTTCTACTTTATTTAGCTTTATGCTATTGCCCTTCCGTTTGCTTTTTTGTGTGTTTTACATTAAAATTACTTCAATAGTATTATTCCTTGATTAGTACTGCTCGGAACCTACAGTTAAAAAAAAATATGTTATTTACTGGACTTTAGATCTGGGGCGAGGCTAAGTAAACTGAATAAAATGACCCCTGACTTTGTCGCAGTGATTTATTCCCGCACAGCTCAGACTTTTGTCTTTTTTCCCATGCTGTATGGTCGGATGGGTGATGTGAAACTGACTAGCTTGACATCAAAACTTTAAGATTTGTTAATGGTCTTTTTTTTCCAGTGGTTCACAGATTAGGAAATTGAAACTCAGGAAATAACAACCTGAAAGATTAATTCGCTTTCACTCTAAGCCGTTCTCTCATTCATATATTCATTATTCATTCTCCAGTTATCCACTTAATCCATTATAAGGTTGCAGTGCAGCCATTACCTATCCTGTCACTTAGTGAGTACAGGGCTTAGAAGCTTTTCCTGAACAGAGTGGCAGCCCATCGTAGGACACACACACACACACACACACACACACACACACACACACATATGCTAAATCTCACTTTCCCAGACAGCACATACCCTGTCATACAATTTAAATTTAAATTTAAAGCTTGCTAATTCATATACTTTATGTCTTTTGGATGTGGAGGGAAGCATGAGCAACCAGTAAAAATGTAGATAAGGGAGGAGGTGGAGCCTTGGAAAACTTCTAAGTCAAGAGCCATCCTGTAGAACTGAGTGATTTGAGAACTATATTGCTAAAAGCCATGGCTCTCTGCCATGCAGGTGGAGTCATAAGAAACTTATGTCTAACACAGGAAAAGCCATAACAGTAAGTTAATGTGAAAAATATATACCTTGGAGATGGCAGTTAAATAGCATACTGAGATGACAGACATTCCATACATCTTACAACATGCTCATTCTAACCAATCTACACCAGACGCAGCCTCAGAAGAAATAATATCCATCAGTGAGTGAACTAACAGTTTTATCTTATAAATGCTTTAATTCTTGTAAAAATCCATTACTCCTCCACCTTTGATTTCAGCAAAAAATGATTTGAGTCTGAGTTTCTCCTCCATCAACTAACATTCATTGCACATCTCTCTAGCCTTAGGTGGCATAAAAGGTACCTTTCACTAACTTACACCCATCATAGTCTCTTTTCACTTCCCTCTAAGCCTTTGTTGGCAGCAAAAGCTGTGGCCATCTTTCGTCTTCCTTCTGTCACTACACTCACCAATCTCACCAGTTCTATATTGCTTTTCCTTGCACCAGAAGAAATCATCTCCATGAATTCCCCTGGCCTATTTGTTTAGTTTAGCCCTTATTGGCAACTAAGTTCTTAACCTCAATTGCTCTTCCTTTGTTCTTATTTCCCCCTCTGACCTTTACTTACTATTAGCTTTTAATGTTAGGAAAGGACATACTCTCCAATACTCTCCCACCCATAGCCTTTGATGACATGGTAATTGTGACGCCCATGCACTGCCCCAGTAATCAATCCTCACCATTAACACCAGTAAGGCACATGCACATTGGGAGGATAACAAGTACACACACACAGTAAAGTACAATTTCCCTTAGGAGCACACAGAGATCACAGTCAGTCTGGGGCTGGTTTCTCCCTTACTCTCCAGATCCTCAATAAGACTCCCCACTGGCACAGCTATAGGGTTCAGATCTCAGCCGAGTGGCCAAGCCAAAACCTCCAGCACCCTCTCTGTCCAACCAATGCTTCATGTCCTTGCCTAAGTAGCTGACACACACACTTTGAGATTTGATTTATATACAAACACAAAGACACTCCTGGGGAAGGCTGGCACAGGTTCTCCAGCTATACCCCCTTCTGCTCAGACTATACGGTAGTACCACCTGCCACCAACCACTGCTATCAGCTACTAAAAAGGCCCTTACCAAAGGGTGTCCAATTCTACTGTGCAATGTTATTATTATTCATTTGGTAAGTGTGACTGAGACTTGAAGGCTATTTAGGAGAGCCTTGTACAGTATCCCCAAATACATGCAAGTACTCTCGAGCTACAATTATCTCTACACAAAACAATCACAGTTAAAAGGTTTAAATATTTAATAATAAATAATAAAAACACAAGACAATAAGTATTAACTCAACACAGTGACAATAGAGCTCAGAAATCACAGGAAATACTTTAAAACAACATTGTAGGACAGTCTCACATAAATACAAAAATCATCTAGACTGATCTGACTATTTTCCTATCTATCTCTAAGAGAGATACTAAGATCTAAGTCTTGCTTACAGAGCAAAGCAAAGCGCTGGTGAGATGATGTGTCCACGTTCAGAAACAAATACAAAATGCACTTCTTTGCCTCTGAGATAGTTCTTAAATTGATAATACACATTACTGCTAACTCATCTCAGATTACATCATTCTTGTCACCTCTGCTGAAATTCCCAGGCTAACAGAACTTACAATTTAACATTTCTTTGTGATCTGCAGCTGCCAGGAAGTCACAGAGCAATAAAAGACACTTTACATGTGAAACCTAGCAGTTATCTCTGTCTTAAGACAATAGAAAGAAACTCCTAGCCTAGACATCCTGTCTCTTAGCTTGAGATAACATCCAGTTGTAAAATTCCTTACCTATCAGCTTATTTTCTTAGAGGTTGCAAGTTAACTCTGTATGTCCTAGTTTTCTACCATGAAAACATACATTACATAGGCATAGAGTTTATACACATTTCTGCTTTCTTCCAGCAGGGTGCACTGTGGTTACATTTTTGAAGCTCAGCACATAACGCACTTTTCTTATATTTGTGAAACAAGCCTTTGGATCATATTAATATTTACAATGACACAGAATTCTTTACAAAATTCTGTCTAGCTAGGCTGGCAGCCTCTCAGTTTATCAAATGTGCCCCCCCCCCGAGAACTCAAGCTAGTTTTTTAAGTGTCCATTGAGAAAAGTTGCTTGAGAGCATTGAGTCTATCTGGGTATACCGTACTCCATTCCCTGTCTTGAGAACCCATCCGCTTTGGCATTGCTAACCCCACTACAGTGCTGCACTGTCATATCACGTGCCTGCAACCCTAGGCTCTATCTTAGAAACATGGCATTTTGCTGCATGACTCGATGTAACCATGTTAGGGGATTGTGATCTGTAACTACAGTGAATTTACTTCCATACAGATAAGGCTGAAGTTTCTGCAGTGTCCACACTATGGCTAGGCATTCCTTTTCTACAACTGCATAGCATTCCTCCCTGGGTTGGAGCCTACGACCAAGATAAACCACTAGGTCCTCTTCTCCAAATATGGCTAAGTACAGCCCCCACACCATGGTTTGAAGCATTCACCTACACAACAAATTCTTTGTTGTAATCTGGACTGGCTAACACAGGGGTCCTCCCAAAGCTTCTTTAAGCTTCTGGAATGCCCGTTCATATACTGTAGTCCACACTACCTTATCTGGCCTGTGTTTCCTTGTCAGGTCTGTGAGGGGAGCAGCTATGGTACTATAACTGGGGAACAAACTTTCTGTAGTACCGTGCTGTCCCTACAACTGCCCTCAGCTGCTTTTTGGTAACAGGTGCAAGCCATACCTGAATGTTGTCCACTTTGGAAGGTTCTTGTCTGATCTTACCACTCCCCACTCTATGTCCCAGATAGGAGACCTCTGCCTGTCATACCCACCTGACATTTGCTGGGCTTAATGGTCAACCCTGCCCTGTCTAGTCTGCCCAGCACCTCCCTGACATGCTGAGGGTGCTCTTGCCAGGAACGGCTGTAGTTGGCAATATCATCTAGGTAACACCAGAAAACAAGTGAAATGACACTATAAGAGCCGACAACTTAAAATAACAAAACGTATTTAATGAAAGTTAGCGCTTTCTGCAAAGATAATACTCCACCTTCTTCAGACAAACAAGAGTAATTAATCCCAAAAACATTTATAAATGTTTAGTAGCAATCAAATAACCAATCAAGTAAAAGTGCATTTGAGCTACCGTTTTCCATGGCAACCTTAAAGAGATGTGGTAATTAAATAACACAATAAAAAACTAACAGTCCGATTAAAACTTATGACAATACATTCCCACTAAGACAACTGATAAACATACAGACCAATAAAAATGATTTATATAAGTCACTACCAAATTGATTAAATTAATCAGATATGTCAAAAGGGAAATAGTAAAGAATGTTATAGTTCAAATAAAATATATAAAATTCATTGAATAATACATCATATAAAAATTGAATTCCCAGATTAACATAAAAGGCTTCAGCATATCAAATATATTACAGTAATAAAAAATTATTACTATGATGTTACTAATTATCATAAATATGAATCAAATCTAATAGATGCTTATTATCTATTTGTACAGAGGCACCTCGAAACACATTTAATAATTAAACTAGAATTGATGTTAATAAGCATGAATGAACATAAATATAATAAATACTTGTCATCTTTGTAAAGAAAGCCACCTCAACACACATTTGATAGATAAACTATCGTTAATACCCGGAAAAATGTGTGCCCTAGTTCTTATCTGCCACATAAGTTCATCTATCTCCAATTGTAACTGCCAAGCTCCACCCCGGATGTCAACTTCCCTGTATTGTAGAATTACAAATTTGAACTCATGTCCATCATGCTCAACACAATGCTTAGCCAAAGCATTGTTG
The DNA here is from genome assembly GCF_019279795.1 of Protopterus annectens. NCBI lineage: Eukaryota > Metazoa > Chordata > Ceratodontiformes > Protopteridae > Protopterus > Protopterus annectens. The sequence continues at coordinate 345,464,588 of NC_056726.1, read as the reverse complement.
ACATCTTTTTTAATAATAGCATATTGATGCTCATAAATTCTTTGTTTTAATCTACGTTCAGTTTTTCCAATATAGAAGGCGTTACAGAGGTTACACAATGCGGCATATGTGACGCTCTTAGTCTCACAATTATAATGACTGGTAACCTTATATATTTTGTTATTAATAGAAAATTGGTTACCCACCTTGATATGCTTGCATTGAGCACAAAAGCCACATTTAAACATACCAGGGACTCTGTTAATACTTGACTTCTTTCTCTTTTCTAACATCCATTTTAAATTTTGACCTCTCCTATAAGTAATTTTTGGATCCCTTCCCAATATTTTAGACAAAGTATCATCATTTCTGATAGTATCCCAATTCTTATTCAAAACCTCCTTAATTAGCTGGTAATCGAAGGAGTATGTACATAAAAAACTAGTATAATACCCTTTATTACTAACATTTCTAATTGGACTTGAATCGTCTCCTCCCAGTCCACAATCCTCTGAAACTTCATTAACCCGATGAGTAGAATTACCTAATAAAGGAGTAAAATGACCTCCAATACGTTTAGAAGTGACCTCCCTAATAATACTGGTGATCAAACTATTAGGGTACCCTCTATGAATAAACATTCTTTTTAACCGATCACATTCTGAATCATAGTCACATGCGTCTGTGATCATTCGGGCTGCCCTCACAATTTGTCCTTTTACCACTGCTTTTTTCTGATGATACGGGTGATTGCTTGTGAAATGTAAAAAGGTATTAGAATACGTGGGTTTTCTGTAAATTAAACTCTTGAATCTACCATTCATCCTATCATTAATCAAAAGGATGTCAAGATAATTTATTTCGGTTTCCCCTACATTATAGGTAAATTCCAGAAATTCAGTGAACTGTGTAATCTTAGTAATAAATGCGGGAATAAGCGACTTGTCCCCTTTCCAAATACAAAAAATGTCATCCTGGTACCTTGTGTACCAGGTGACATGTTTTTGAAACAACTCATCCATGAACAACTTGTTGGTTTCCCAATATGCCATGACGGCATTGGCAAAGCAACCCCCACAAGGGGAGCCCATTGCAACCCCTGATTTTTGTAGGTAAAATTGTCCCTCAAACACCATGAAGTTGTTGGTCAACACGATTTCTAATAATGCCTCAACTAGATAAATAGTATTATCACTAGCCTTTTTTGAATACATGAATTCTCTAACCCAATTCATTCCTGTTTCCTGGGGTATTACTGTGTACAAATCTTTGACATCTATTGTCAAGAAAAGTACTTCAGCTGAGTATTCCAATTTATTTAAATTGTCCAAAAAGCTCCACGAATCCTTGCATATCTGCTGCTCACTTTCTATAAATGGTTTTAACACGCTATCAATAAATTTAGCGCATGCATAAGTAATTGACCCTCTCCCGTCAACTATGGGTCTGAAAGGAGGGGCAGTTATTGCTTTATGTAATTTGGGAGAACCAAACAGAGCAGGTGTTCTAGGGGCGATCATAGACAAATACTGATACATATCAGTATCAATTGAACCTTCTAAAAATAGATCATCTAACCTTCCTTTAATTTTCTTATGTGCCACGTTAACTTCATTCAAAGTGACCTGAATATAAGAGGATGTATTGAGATGCTTGGACATATAATCAACATAGACACAATGGTCCATGAATACCAAGCCACCCCCCTTATCTGGCTTCATTACCCTAATGTTGCAATCCTTCAGCAAATTAACAAAATCATGCTCTAAAGTTGAAATGTTACATTTAGACTTATGGTGCTTGTATATTACTTGATTCTTAATAGCCCATAAATCAACTTTGCACATCTTTTCAAGAGTGTTCAAACCAGGATGGAGAGGTGGATTGAATAAACTAGAAACCCATAAGGTTTTAACTGTACCGGAATTATTCCCCATTAACAAATTAAGATTAAGCTTCCGGACAAAAATTTTTAAGTCAATAATTGTCTTAACAATGTCCATACTTCTTCCAGGGACAAAAGTTAAATCCTTTGATAAGAAATCCACCATGTCTTGTTGAATGTCTAAGGCTGTGTAATTGTATATGACAAATTCACCGTCATTACTATTGTATAAACGGGGTTTGATACCAAAGTCTTGATTAAAGACTATCTCCTGCGTGTTCGTCTCCTGTTCCTTGAAGTGTTCTGCTGAAATTCTAGTTTAATTATTAAATGTGTTTCGAGGTGCCTCTGTACAAATAGATAATAAGCATCTATTAGATTTGATTCATATTTATGATAATCAGTAACATCATAGTAATAATTTTTTATTACTGTAATATATTTGATATGCTGAAGCCTTTTATGTTAATCTGGGAATTCAATTTTTATATGATGTATTATTCAATGAATTTTATATATTTTATTTGAACTATAACATTCTTTACTATTTCCCTTTTGACATATCTGATTAATTTAATCAATTTGGTAGTGACTTATATAAATCATTTTTATTGGTCTGTATGTTTATCAGTTGTCTTAGTGGGAATGTATTGTCATAAGTTTTAATCGGACTGTTAGTTTTTTATTGTGTTATTTAATTAACACATCTCTTTAAGGTTGCCATGGAAAACGGTAGCTCAAATGCACTTTTACTTGATTGGTTATTTGATTGCTACTAAACATTTATAAATGTTTTTGGGATTAATTACTCTTGTTTGTCTGAAGAAGGCGGAGTATTATCTTCGCTGAAAGCGCTAACTTTCATTAAATACGTTTTGTTATTTTAAGTTGTCGGCTCTTATAGTGTCATTTCACTTGTTTTCTGGTGTTTCGTTTTGTGGTTTACCTAGTTTGTGGAATATCATCTAGGTAAGCAAGGGCAAAATCTCCTGCTCCTCCTAGGATATGATGTACCAGCCTCAGAAAAGTTGCTGGGGCATTTTTAATTCCAAAGGGCATCTTTGTGAACTAATACAAGCCAAAAGGAGTCACAAAAGCTGACCTATCTCTAGCACTGGGAGTCAAGGGCACCTGCCAGTAACCCTTGGTAAGATCAATGGTGTTAAGATACATAGTCCCACCCAGCTGTTCTAGGGCTTCATCTGTCCTAGGCATGGGGTAAGCATCTGACTCTGTGTGACTATTTAATTTCCTGTAGTCCACACAGAACCTGGTGCTGCCATCCTTCTTTGGTACCAGCACCACTGTGGAGGCCCAGGGACTGGTAGACTCTTGAATTATGTGTAGTTCCAACATTTCCTGTATCTCCTCCCTGCGAGTCTTTTTTAGGTTCATAGATTCATAGGTTCATACTAGGCTATCTGCCCTAGGGCATTTATAAGCCTAGCCAGAGTGTGTTTGGCTTTCGCAACCCATTTTAAATTAATTTTGCTATGCCCTTTTTTGAGGTTAGTATACTGTGCCTCTGTCTAACAGTGACACAGAAGTGATACCTGGGGTAAACCTACGATCTCCCATCCACTCATCAATATTCCTCTTGAAGAGAGTCAATGAGGGACTCTGCCTAACCTGGACTGGGATTTTATTCCAGAGTGAAGGGAGCCTCTGAGTTATGAATCTGTCCCTCCAGCATGTCCTATTTATTTCAGTGCTGAGGTTCAAGTCTCTCGAGCGCATAGCTCGATGGGATTTGGATTTTCTGAGGTGCAGCATGTCCATTAATTCCGGGTTGGACATGGTTTTATACGTCAGGCACAGATTGCCTCTGAGCAGACGGTATGCCACTCAGTAGAGCTGGAGTTTCTTTAACCGGGCAGCATATGGCATCTGTTTGAGCCCTTTGATCATCTTGGTGAGGTACTTTTGGGGTCTTTCCAGTTGCTGCAGGTGTCTGATAAGGAACATCCCAAAAGGGGCATTGTACTCAATTATGGGCCTGATGAGGGATGAGTAAAGAGGCACGATGACCTCCCTTGATCTAGATGTGAATCCCTTCATGATTAGGTGGGCTATATAAAATGTTTTTCTAACCACTTTGGCCACGTGGTTGTCAAATGAGAGATTGCTATCAACTTGGGTCCCCAGGTCCCTAATTACTTCTTCCGTATTTAATGGATTACCACCTATGTGGTAACTTGTGGGCACTTTGTTTTTGCCAAAGGGGATGACTATACACTTTGTGGCATTTAGCTTGAGGCCATGGCTCTGGCACCAGTTGTCTGTTTCTATGAGGCCCTTTTGGAGGATGCTTGTGTCGGCTGGAGAGTCAATTATGGCGCCCAGTTTGCAGTCATCTGCGAACTTGGTCAGCCACAGTCCTTCTGTGTTGGCCTGTACCTCCGAGAAATATATACCGAACAAGAGAGGTCCCAGGACTGAGCCTTGTGGGATACCACTTGTAACTGGTTTGGAGTCTGACATGGCTCCAGCGATTCTAAACATGTGGGTTCTGTCCTTGAGCCAGTTTGCAACCCATGTAGTGACATAGGGGTTTATATTTAAGCTGGTGAGCTTATCTATAATGCCCGAGTGGGGTATTGTATCGAAGGCTTTTGCAAGGTCCAGGTAGGCTGTGTGGACCACCTTCCCCTCATCAATGGCCTTGGTGGCTGTTTCAAAGAAATCGACCAGGTTTAAGAGGCAGGATCTGCCCTTAACAAAGCCGAACTGGGTAGGATCCAGTGTCTGTAGGTCCCCAATATCTTTATTTATGAGGTCCATGATGATCCTATCCATAGCTTTGCAGACCAAGCTAGTCAGGCTTATGGGGCGATAGTTTCCAGGATCCGTTGAGGCACCACCTTTGTGGAGAGGGACCACTGTTGCTGTACACCACTCTTTGGGTACATATCCTGTAGTAAGGCTGAGATGGAACACTAGTTTTATGTTTGGGTTTAGCTCTTCTTGGAGTTCATGTAGGATGCAGCCCAGGACACTGTCTGGTCCCATTGATGCTGTGTTTTTTGCTTTGGAGAGGGCAGCTCTTACCTGAGCATCTGAGATGTCAGGGGGGGCAGCACTCTGAATGTGTGTGATGTGTGGGTGAAAGCGCTTGTACAATTTTAAATAATAATAAAAATAAATCGGTGGTCTGCAGTTGTTCCTGGTTCGCCTTTTTTGTTTTACTACTCTGCTGGGATAGATGTTTGCCCTTTTGGTGGGGAGGGGGTAGAGAAATTTGCCCTGAACCTGTCAGCTAGGATGTTGGCAATGTCTGTGGGTTTGGTGTATTTTTTGTCATTTTGGACTAATTCTGAGCATATCTGGGAATTCCCACCCAGGTTCCTAACATAACTAAAGAAAGCCTTGTGATTATCCTTAGTGTCCTGTGCAATTTTTCTCTCTAAGCTGGCCTTAGACGATTTTATGAGTGCCCGTAGTTTTTTGCTAATACTGATCAGAGATGCCTTCCCTTTTTGGGATTTTGCTCTATCATGTAGTAGCTTCCTCCTTCTATTGTATAGTTTGTTTATGGCTGGGGTCCACTAGACAGGACGTCTGCCTTTGGAGGATTGGGTCTTGGTTTTTTTGGGATTGCATGATCCATGCATTCCTGAAGGTGTTCATAGAATGCGTTTATAAAGGATTCTGCGGTCCGGGCCGTATTTTCCACAGGCCCGGGGGCTTTGAAGGATTCCACCTCAGTTTTGAGGAGTGTGAAATTTGCTTTAGAGAAGTCTTTCACTGTGTTTTTCTGGGCAGGGGGTGGGGTTGGGATGTGAATATCCAGTGAGATTAGTTTATGGTCTGATCTTACCAGTGAGGGATACACTTCTGGTCTGGAGCATAGAGTCCCCATGTTGGTGATGATCAGGTCCAGTATGTTTTCCCCTCTTGTGGGAGTGGTAACAAGTTGTTCCATAGCATTTGAGTTTATAAATTCTAGGAATCTTTGGGCTAGGGTGTTGGAGCTAGAGTAATGCTCCCAGTCTATGTTTGGGTAGTTGAAGTCGCCCAATATAATGGTGTTTGGAGAGACCTTCATATTTTCCAGTGTTCTCGGGAAGGCCGAGTGGGGTTCCTGGGTTTGGGAGGGTGGTCTGTAGCAGACTATAAACTGGAAGGCAGTTTTACCCACTGTTAGTTGCACATGGATAGTCTCTGATGCTTCGTGCTGTGCCACCAACCTGGAGGTGTGGGTATCTTTGACTAATATTGATACTCCCCCTCCTTTTGTGGTTCGGTTCAAGTTTTGGAGCCGAAAAGCATGGTATGAGGTATAACCTGGTAGTGCTGGGGTGCTCTCGGGAGCCTTGAACCAGGTTTCTGTTACTGCACAGATATCGATGTTCTCCATGCTAATGAGTGTTTCGAGTGCGTGCATCTTGAGGTTTAGACTGCTGGCGTTGAGTAGCATTACTCTTAATTTCTTATCCCTTGTGATACCTATGGAGGTTAGTTTGTCTTTTGAGCCTTGCCTAAAAAAGACACTATGGGGTTGTCAAGAGCCTTTGCCAATATCTGAAAGCCCAGGGGTGACAGGTGCAAGCCGTCCCTAGCGAAGCATTGTGGCTTGACGAGCATGTCATCCCAGGCTGACAGGCATTGGATCCCTTTTGAATGACACCAATACTTAAGCCAATTGTTGAAATTGATCATCTTGTCTTCATATTGTGGCATCATTATTGGTGAGGGTAAGATGCTACTCAAGGTCAGGGTCATACCGGCCTGGGCTACATGCTCAGAGAGCTCCTCTATGTCTCTTTTCATGTAGTCCAGGGAGGTACATCTCAGGTCATTCACACCAGCATGGACAATGACTGAGTCATATTTGTACTTGCCTTGGAGTGACCTGAGTGCTTGTGTTATGTGGCGGATCCTAGCGCCCAACAGGCAGCTCACCGTGACCTTCTCCTTGTTCAGTCTGGTGAGCGGGACGTCAGTGTGCCTGACGATAGAGTCACCTATTACAAGTGTATCAGGTGTGTTGTTTAGCCTTAAGGGCTGTGACTGTTCAGCACACTGGCTTTGTGAGCTATGTGTTGCACATGTTTTGTTTTGGGGTAGCGGTTGCTTGGGTGTCTGCTTTGGAGGTCTCTGCTGCTTAGGTAGATTTTTATTTAGCGCCTCCAAGTATGTTTTTGTGTGTTTATGTGTTTGGTTTGCTGTCATGGTAGGTCTATGTGAGACTGGAATTGTAGTGAGTGTGGTTTCCTTCTCCTCCTGACTGGTTATGCCAGTACTGAGTTGAGAGAGCTTAGCCTCCAGTTTGGCTATATGGTTGCATCTCTCACATGTGTTGGAATTTGTTGGGAGGAAGAGAGGGTTGTCTGTGTACATGAGGCAGTTGTAACATTGCCTCAAGATTCCCAGATTAACCAGCTGGACCAGAGAGGAGATTGACAACTGACCTTTGGACATGCTAGAATAGTATTGGGAATTTCTTTATAATTGAAAAAAAAGGCCAATGGGGAACAAGGTACTCAAGGGGAGTTTGTGAGGGTGTAGTGCTTTTAATTTTTTAGTGCTGACTTATATAATTGCTTTAGTGAGCAAGTGCCAGGCTTTAGAGTAGGAATAGGGTGTTTATTATGAGAACTAGGTCAATTCTAAGGGAAAAAGTGAAGAGCAGACTTTGTGGAGCCGAGAATGGTTTAAACCCAATTAAGTGGCGCTGCCCAATGCTACGCTATGCGCAAAATCATGCAAAGCCACTCTAAAGCGGGTTTTATACAGGGGGACTTGAAAGAGCTAGAAACTGGCCCAAAACAGCCAATAGACTACCAGATTCTTGTGCTGGGAACACTCCTCCAGGGATAGATAGGCTGCTCTGAGCTTGCCACTGCCACTGGTGAACAAAGAAGCCTCCCTTTATCCAAGAAAGGAAATGGGCAACACAGGAACTTTCCAAAAGTCCATAATACAGCAAAGCCTGTATTTGGACTACTCTAGGTCAGGAAAGATGGGAAACAAGGATAATTTTTTTTTTTTTTTTCTTTTTTTTGCAACAAACAGCAGGAAAATGCAATAAATATGTAACACAGGCTAATGCACTTGAGTGTGTAGCCTCAACAGGTAAATGCAACAAACAGGACAAACATTAAAAGTGCAGGTGCAAAAACAACTTTAAACAGTTTAAAACAGTTCAAGAAGCAGAAATACTTGCAGTTTAGCTAGACTGGACAGTCGCCCAGGTAGTAGCAGGAAAAAAAACACTTTTATCAGGTTAGCAGTTGCTCTTTTAGCCTCTCTGCTGCTAGCACCACTCTGCAGGACCACGAGGAGCTTGGCTGAATAGTAACAAGCGCAAAAACCGCACCAAAGCGGGTTTTATACAAGGGGACTTGAAAGAGCTAGAAATTGGCCCAAAACAGCCAATAGACTACCAGATTCTTGTGCTGGGAACACTCATCCAGGGATAGATAGGCCGCTCTAAGCTCTCCACTGCCACTGGTGAACAAAGAAGCCTCCCTTTATCCAAGAAAGGAAATGGGCAACACAGGAACTTTCCAAAAGTCCAGAATACAGCAAAGCCTGTATTTGGACTACTCTAGGTCAGGAAAGACAGGAAACAAGGATAATTTTTTGTTTTTTTTTCTTTTTTGCAACAAACAGCAGGAAAATGCAATAAATATGTAACACAGGCTAGCGCACTTGAGTGTGTAGCCTCAACAGGTAAATGCAACAAACAGGACAAACTTTAAAAGTGCTGGTGCAAAAACAACTTTAAACAGTTTAAAACAGTTCAAGAAGCAGAAATACTTGCAGTTTAGCTAGATTGGACAGTCGCCCAGGTAGTAGCAGGAAAAAAAATACTTTTATCAGGTTAGCAGTCGCTCTTTTAGCCTCTCTGCTGCTAGCACCACTCTGCAGGACCACGAGGAGCTTGGCTGAGTAGTAACAAGCACAAAAACCGCGCCAAAGCGGGTTTTGTACAGGGGGACTTGAAAGAGCTAGAAATTGGCCCAAAACAGCCAATAGACTACCAGATTCTTGTGCTGGGAACACTCCTCCAGAGATAGATAGGCTGCTCTAAGCTCCCCACTGCCACTGGTGAACAAAGAAGCCTCCCTTTATCCAAGAAAGGAAATGGGCAACACAGGAACTTTCCAAAAGTCCAGAATACAGCAAAGCCTGTATTTGGACTACTCTAGGTCAGGAAAGACGGGAAACAAGGATAATTTTTTTTTTCTTTTTTGCAACAAACAGCAGGAAAATGCAATAAATATGTAACACAGGCTAGCGCACTTGAATGTGTAGCCTCAACAGGTAAATGCAACAAACAGGACAAACTTTAAAAGTGCAGGTGCAAAAATAACTTTAAACAGTTTAAAACAGTTCAAGAAGCAGAAATACTTGTAGTTTAGTTAGATTGGACAGTCGCCCAGGTAGTAGCAGGAAAAAAAATACTTTTATCAGGTTAGCAGTTGCTCTTTTAGCCTCTCTGCTGCTAGCACCACTCTGGGGACCTCTATCCACTTGATGCTGCACCAGGTGGGTGCACTCTGTTTTCTCAGTGAACATGTCCCCAAACTCCTGTACCACTGCTTGGATTTCTTGAACCTGGGTAGGAGATAGCTGCTGGGACATTGCTACTTCTTCCACTGAGGTGTCATTCCGAGCCTCACTGAGGAGATCAGCCAACAGATCTCTCTCAGACTCCTCCTACAATCCACTGCAAATACTCAGCACAAGGGCCTCCCTATTCTGGTAAGGTTTCATCATGTTAACATGGTACGGTTTGTGCTCCTGTCTCCTGCCTAGCAGTTCCACCATGTAGGTAACATCACTGACCTTCCTTAACACCTTGTAGGGTCCCTCCCAGGCTGCTTGCAACTTGATGTATCTGACAGGAATGAGAACCATTACTTGCTTCCATACAGCATACTCTGTAGCTCGAGCATTCCTGTCATACCAAACCTTTTTGTACTGTTGGGCTTCTGCCAGGTTCTCCTGGGCCAAACCCATGAGTTCCCTGAGCCTTTTTCTGAGGTTTAGGACATTTGCCACAACAGATTCCTGGTGAGATTCACACTCACCCTCACACTCATCTTGAATTAAATCTCGAGGCCCCCTCACCCTATGCCCATACAACAACTCAATGGGTGAAAACCTGTGGATTCCTGGGGAACCTCTGTGTAAGCAAACAACAGATGGGACAAATATTTGTCTCACTTCCTCTTAAACTGGTCTGCAAATGCCCATAGCAGGAACTTGAGTGTAGAGTTTAACCTCTCAACAAGACCATTAGTCTGGGGATGGTAGGGGGTGGTCTTTAGGTGCTTCACCCCACAGTACTTCCACAGACAAGCCAGGAGGTCTGACATGAAATTGGCACCTCTATGAGTCAGTATTTCTTTTGGGAAACCTACCCTTCTGAAAATCTTTAACAAAGCATTTGCCACCTTTTCCGCCTCAATGGAGGACAAACCCACTGCCTCAGGGTATCTTGTATCAAAATCTATCACCACTAGGATATACCTTTTCCCTGTGGAGCTTGGGGTACTCAGAGGCCCCACAATATCCATAGCTACCCTCTGAAATGACTCCTCAATCACAGGCAAAGGTATCAAAGGAGCTTTCACCTTGTCTATTGTCTTGCCTACCTTTTGGCACTGCTCACAGGTCCTGCAGTACCCTGTTACATCTTTAGAAATCCCAGGCTAATAAAATTAATGCATAATACGTCTCTTTGTACATTTTATGCCCATATGACCTGCAAAGGGAATATCATGGACTGTGGCTAGAAGTGCCAGACAGTAGGCTCTAGGCACTACCAACTGCTGTATTCTCTCACCTTCTAGCCCTCCCTCAGGGGTCCACTCTGTATACAGTAATCCTTTGTCCTATTATAAAGATTCCCCCTTCCCTTGAGAATCAGGCGCCTCACTAGCTACTTGCCTCAGGCCTTGTAATATAGGGTCTGAGAGCTGAGCCTGTCTCAAGTCTCTCTTTGTAACCCTTCCCAGCTTCCCTTCCACAGGAAGTCTGGTATCCCCAAGACAGCAGTGCCTCGCTGTCAGCCTGGGTGCTACTACTTACCTCTGCCCTTGCAGTCACTCTGTCCAAGGGAACATCAGTAGCAACAAGCAGCTGTGGCTCACCTTCAGTCTCACTGCTACAGGGTAGCTCCCTCCCTGAAGTAACCACCTCACCAGTCCTGGCTGCAAGTGTGCGGTCTGTCTGGGTCTCCCCCAGGCTACCAGACCCACACGCTTGTCTCCAAGCCTGATTGTGTATAACCGCATAAGCACATGGTACTGCTTCATCAAAATCTTTCCCTATCAGGACATCTGCAGGATGATAGTTTGGTGCCCCTGTTGTCTCAAGACAACCTACTATTGCCATTTTGTCATTCCCACTTACTGTCTCTCCCGACTTTGTTCCCCACCTTGCCACTGTGGACATCTATATGCTACATGGCCCCACTGGTTGCATTCAACATGTTTCCCTTCTTCCCTAACTCATCTACATTAGAGCATTGTCTATCAGCTAACCAGATCCTCATGTCCTCAGACAAAGTGCTAAGGGTTTGTTCCCTCACAAAAAGGTCTGCCACCCCTTCAAAAGTTGTGACCTGACATCCACCACCCATCTATGAAAATAAGTGCTTAGTTCAGCAACATATTCACACACACTTTCATCTGCCTTGCGTCTATGTTCACAAAACTTTTTCCAATACGTTTCAGGTGTTAGCTTAAAAAATTCTAGCAAACAATTCTTTACAACATTATAATTTAAAAAGTCAGCATCAGATGGTTTGGAAAGAACATTTACAGCTTTACCATGGTGTAAGGGGGTCAGGAACCATACCCAGAGCCTTCAGTCAACATCATACTGTTTACATACCCTCTCAAACATATGAATGAAACTATCAAAATTATCCCCCTCTGTAAACTGTGGAAGAAATGTACTGACCTTTGTTGCTTCTGGAGTCAGGTTACTCCCTTCCCCATTACCTCCATGACTCTGGCGAAGAGTCAGCATCTCCTTTTCATGTTGCCTTTACCTCTCCTTCTCCTCAGTTTCTATTTCCAAATGCTTGGCCTCCAACTCAAGTCTCTTTAGCTTCAGAGGGATTTTTAAGTCCTCTGTAGAAAGGTTGAGCTGTCCATTCTCTAACTGTTGTACATCTCCATGGCCAGTCTGATCGTCCTCCTGGTTGCTATTTTCTGATGCAGCTGTGACCAAAGCTGCAATCATGTCTGCTTTAGTCAGGTTTCCATGTACCAGTCCTTTAGCCTGGCACATCTCAGCCAACTGTCTCCTTGTCAGCTTGCCATACTCCTCTGCTGACATGCTTGCCTGCTCTCCCTGACTAACTAAGTTAACAAAAGAAATAAAACAATTGTGATCTGAACTCTGAATGTTCACTGCATGGCTGATTTAGAGTACAAAAACACCTTCAGTGATCACTGTATACAAGCTACAAATTCACTATCCGCACCAGTGCAAGCCAATTAATATGTGATGTGGCTATCTCACCACTATCAACCAATTAATATTTGATGTGGATATCCTACCACTGCCAAACAATTAATATGTGACACCCATGCACTGGCCCAGTAATCAAGAAGCCTCAATCCTCACCACTAACACCAGTAAGGGACGTGCACATTGGAAGGATAACAAGTACACACACAGTAAAGTACAGTTTCCCTTAAGAGCACACAGAGATCACAGTCAGTCTGGGGCTGGTTTCTCACTTTCTCTCCAGATCCCCAATAAAACTCCCCACTGGCACAGCTGTAGGGTTCAGATCTCAGTCGAGTGGTCAAGCCAAAACCTCCAGCACCCTCTCTGTCCAACCAGTGCTTCATGTCCCTGCTCAAGTAGCTGACACACACACTTTGTGATCGGATTTATATACAAACACACAGACACTCCTGGGGAAGGCTGCCACAGGTTCTCCCCCTATGCCCCCTTCTGCCCAGACTATACGGTAGTACCACCTGCCACCAACCACTGCTATCAGCTACTAAAAAGGCCCTTACCAAAGGGTGTCCATTTCTACTGTGCAATGTTATTATTATCCAGTTGGTAAGTGTGACTGAGACTTGAAGGCTATCTAGGAGTGGCTTGTACAGTATCTCCAAATACATGCAAGTACTCTAGAGCTTAAATTATCTCTACACAAAACAAACACAGTTAAAAGGTATAAAAATATTTAATAATAAATAATAAAGACACAAGACTACTTATTAAGTCAACACAGTGGCAATAGAGTTCAGAAATCACAGGAAATACTTTAAAACAACATTGTAGGACAGTCTCACATAAATACAGAAAAGATCTAGACTGATCTGATTATTTTCCTATCTCTAAGAGAGTTACTAAGATCTAAGTCTTACTTACAGAGCAAAGGAAAGTGCTGGTGAGATGTGTTCAGGTTCAGAAACAAATACAAAATGCACTTATTTCCCTCTGAGATAGTTCTTAAATTGATAATACACATTACTGCTGACTCATCTCAGATTACATAATTCTTGTCGCCTCTGCTGAAGTTCCCAGGCTAACAGAACTTAATATTTAACATTTCTTTGTGATCTGCAGCTGTCAGGAAGTCACAGAGCAATAAAAGATACTTTACATGTGAAACCTAGTAATTATCTCTGTCTTAAGACAATAGAAAGAAACTCCTAGCCTAGACATCCTGTCTCTTAGATTGAGATAACACCCAGTCATAAAAGTCTTTACTTATCACCTTATTTTCTTAGAGTTTGCAAGTTAGCTCTGTATGTCCCAGTTTTCTACCATGAAAACGTACATTACATAGGCATAGCGTTTATACACATTTCTGCTTTCTTCTGGCAGGGTGCACTGTGGTTATATTTTTGAAGCTCAGCACATAACACAGTTTTCTTACATTTGTGAAACAAGCCTGTGGATCATATTAATATTTACAATGACATAGAATTATTTACAAATTTCTGTCTAGCTAGGCTGGCAACCTCTCAGTTTATCACAGTAATTAACATAATCGCCACTAATGTGCCCTCTTTTGTCCACTATACACACTACACCCGTATTAATACCTAATCCTTTTTCTGTCCATTTGTTGTGTTTGCTGTAGTTCCTAGCCCCTCAGCACCCAATAATGTATAGCATAATTCCTTACCCCCTTCCTTCACTGAACCCTAATAATAACATGCCTTAAACATTATTTTCTAACCTTAATGTTGGCACCTTTAAAATTCTTAATTGTATTATTACTCTACTCAGCAGGGATGCTTATCTGTATATTTGTCACATACTCCTTTATTTTCCATCTGTCCCTGCACCTGCAAACTCATTTTCTTACTGGACAGATGTCCAGTCCAAACATATTAATTAAATGTTTCACCAGTTTAGGCCCTCATTTAATAAACAAGTCTTGAGTTGCTTAAAAAAAAAAGTTCCATGCTGAAATCTTTATGCTACAAGACTGTCTTTCTGTAGAGTATATAGAAATATACTATAGCATTAAAATGAACTTCTTACAAAGCTGTATTACATAATTTTTAAAATTGTTAGAAGAGCGATATTCAGCTAAACCTAGGGCCACCCCAGGCAGTACATATATCACAGGCAGCAGCTCCTGAAGAGAGTAGAAAATAAAGAGTTCTAAATATCAGTAATATAAATAACAAATGGGCACAATTTATAGCCTACTAATATTGAAAAACATTGTATTATTGCTATAGCAATATCTTTGTTAAAATAAATTGTTCCATTTTATTTATAAACATTGCAGGAAGTGGCATGCAAGCATTGCATGTACCTGCTTCATATGTAGATCAGACGGCAGAGCGATTCATAGAAGAGATTCACCCTACTGTCTATGCATGAAAACGCAGTACTCTACTGCAAGTAGCAGGGCACAGGTTCGTGCACACAGTACTCCACTGCATGTAGCAGGACAGAGGTTCATACACACAGTACTCCACTACAAGTAGCAGGGCACAGGACTGTACACACAGGACCCAACTGCAAGTAGCAGGGCACAGGATTGTACACACAGTACCCAACTGCAAATAGCAGGGCACAGGATCGCATACACAGGACTCCACTGCAAGTAGCAGGGCACAGGATTGTGCACACAGTACTCCACTACAAGTATCAGGGCACAGGTTTGTACACACAGAACTCCACTGCAAGTAGCAGGGGACAGGACTGTGCACACAGTATTCCACTACAAGTAGCAGGGCACAGGATTGTACATGCAGGACCCAACTGCAAGTAGCAGGGCACAGGCTCGTGCACACAGTACTCCACTGCAAGTAGAAGGGCAGAGATTCGTACACACAGTACTCTACTACAAGTAGCAGGGCACAGGATTGTACACACAGTACTCCACTGCAAGTAGCAGGGCACAGGATTGTACACACAGTACCCAAATGCAAGTAGCAGGGCACAGGATTGCATACACAGGACTCCACTGTAAGTAACAGGGCACAGGATCGTGCACACAGTACTCCACTACAAATAGCAGGGCACAGGTTTGTACATGCAGAACTCCACTGCAAGTAGCAGGACACAGGATCTTACACACAGTATGATCAGCACCTCTCTGCATGCCTGAAGTAATATTTTGGCTCAGTTGTACACATAATATTTTAGGATCACTGGGGACATTCTTTTGCAGTTATTAATTTAGAGCCACCAGTTAGAAAATTAGGTTAATGTTAAAGCATGGGAGGAATGGTTTGCAACATTTCTGGTTAGGAAGAAAAAAAATCATTAAATCTTATGGATATCAGCTCAATTTGTGTTTCAGATGTAGTAAACTACAAGTTAAAGACAACTGCACTAATCTGAAATTTTATAGCCACCCCACCTTCACAGGGTTCCTCTCTGAGCTGATCACAGGCAAATATATACCAGGATGCTAATCTGTGTCTGGTTTGGTAGAAAAAAAAATGTGTGTCACACATTTATAATTTATAAACTCTAACGCAATGGAACAACTGGTCACCACTCCCACAAGAGGGAACAACATATTGGACCTGGTCATCACCAACATGGGGACTCTATGTTCCACACCAGAGGTAAACCCCTCATTGGTAAGATCAGACCATAAACAAATTTCCCTGGACATCCATATCCTGTCCCCACCCCCAGCCAAGGAAATCACTGTAAAGAATTTCTCAAAAGCCAACTTTGCACTTTTCAAGACTGAGGTGGAATCCTAGAAAGCCCCTGGGCCAGAGGATAATACAGCCCAATCCGCAGAATCCTTTACAAATGCATTCTATGAGCACCTGCAGGAATGCATGGATCATGCTATCCCAAATAAAACCAAGACTCACTCCTCCAAAAACAGGAGACCAGTCTGGTGGACCCCGGCCATAAATAAGCTATACAACAGAAGGAGGAAGCTACTATATGACAGAGCAAAATCCCAAAAAGGGAAGGCATCTCTGATCAGTATTAGCAAGAAACTTCGATCCCTCATAAAATCATCAAAGGCCAGCTTCGAAAGAAAAATTGCCCTAGACACTAAAGATAATCACAAGGCCTTCTTTAGTTATGTCAGAAACTCCCAGATATGCTCTGAATTGTTGCATAACGGTACAAAATACACTGAACCTACAGACATAGCCAACATCCTGGCAGACAGATTCAGCGCAAACTCCCCCCCTTCCCCCCCAAAGGAGCAAATGCCTATCCCAACTGAATGTAACCTCCCTGACATCACAGATGCACAGGTGAAAGCTGCCCTCCCCAAAGCAAAAAACACAGCATCTATGGGACCGGACGGTGTCCCAGGCTGTGTCTTACACAAGCTCCAAGAAGAACTGAACCCTCACATTAAGTCACTGTTCAAACTTAGCCTTACTACAGGATATGTACCCAAAGAATGATGTACAGCTACAGTGGTCCCGCTCCACAAAGGTGGTGCCACAGCGGACCCTGGAAACTATCGCCCCATAAGCCTGACTAGTCTGGTCTGTAAAGCTATGGAGCGTATTATCATGGAACTCATAAACAAAGACATTGAGAGCCTCCAGACACTGGACCCTACACAATTCGGCTTTGTTAAGGGCAGATCTTGCCTCTTAAACCTAGTTTATTTCTTTGAAACAGTTACCAAAGCCATAGATGAGGGTAAGGTAGTCCACACAGCCTACCTGGACCTCGCAAAAGCCTTCGACACAATACCCCACTCAGGCATCATAAATAAGCTTACCAGCTTAAATATCAACCCCTATATCACAAGATGGGTTGCAAACTGGCTCAGAGATAGAACCCACATGGTCAGAATCACAGGTGCCATGTCCGAATCCAAACCAGTTACAAGTGGCATCCCACAGGGCTCAGTCCTGGGACCTCTCTTGTTCGGTATATACTTCTCTGAAGTTCAGGCTAACACGGGGGGATTATGGCTGACAAAGTTCACAGATGACTGCAAACTGGGGGCCATAATCGAATCTCCAGCTGACACAAGCATCCTCCAAAAGGGTCTCACAGAGATGGATGCTTGGTGCCAGAGCCACGGCCTCAAGCTAAATGCTAAAAAGTGCATAGTCATCCCCTTTGGGAAAAACAAGGTGCCCACAAATTACCACATAGGTGGTAATCCATTAAGTACGGAAGAAGTAATTAGAGATTTTGGGACAAACATAGATAGTAATCTCTCCTTTGATAATCACGTTGCCAAAGTGGTTAGAAAGACCTTCTATATAGCCCACCTTATCACAAAAGGGTTTGCATCTAGATCAAGAGAGGTCATTGTGCCCCTCTACTTGTCACTCATCAGGCCCATAATTGAATACAATGCCCCTTTTGGGATGTACCTTACCCGACACCTGCAGCAACTGGAGAGACCACAAAAGTACCTCACCAAGAGGATCATGGGCTACAAACAGATGTCCTATGCAGCTCAACTAAAGAAACTCCAGCTCTACTCAGTTGCTTACAGCCTACTCAGAGGTGATCTATGCCTGACGTACAAAGCCATGTCAAACCCAGAATTAATGGACATGCTCCACCTCAAAAAATCCAAGTCCCTTAGAGCTACACGCTCCAGGGACCTAAACCTCAGCACAAAAATAAATAGGACATGCTGGAGGGACAGATTCATTTCCCAGAGGCTCCCCTCACTCTGGAATAGAATCCCAATTCATGTTAGACATAGCCCCTCGCTGACCCTCTTCAAGCGAAATCTGGACATGTGGATGGGAAATCACAAATTCACCCCTGGGATCTCTTCTGTGTCCCTGCTAGACAGAGGCACAGTAAACTAATCTTAAAAGGGTACCTTCTGTGACCTACTTTACAGAGGCACAGTAGGCTAATCTAATAGGGATGCGGAAGCCAATACACTCTGGCTAGGCTTATAAATGTCCTAGGGCAGATAGCCTAGTATCTACCTATGAACCTATGAACACTACCTTACGGCAGGGTTCACCCTAGTGCAGCTGTACTGCTGAGTCATGACTGCCTTTTAATATACTGTCGCACAGCCCCCAGGGGTCTAAGAAACAAGTGCTGACATGACTGGCATTTAGTAGCAGTACTACACTGTGAAAAGATACAGTACGGCACCAGAACAAGCCTGTGTACCATACAAAGGTAGCCAGTCACACAAAAGTCCACACACACACGCTCGCACCACAAAACCACATCAAGGAAAGCAGATACCAGCTCATTAATCAAGTAGTCTCAGTACCAATAAATGTCAAAGAGCTCCACCACATTCAAAACATTAGCACTATAGACTGTCACAACCAGACACAAAGTTCTCCTGTTTTTCCATGTAATGGTCCAGGCAGTCAGCACACCTCCACTTCATAGTACTGAGTTTGTCCAAGAATCCTTGCTAACCAAAATTACCAGAGTAGGGAAAACTACCTAGTGCTCACTATAGAATGTTGTTGAATAAAGGAGTACTTGCTGAGCAAATTTATTATGAATTAATATGCAGTAAACAATTATTTCCAGATACACAAGTGATTATTTGACAATTCCCCCTATGATTCCTTGTCATATATCCTATTACTTAGGGACACATTCTGTGTATACCTGCACCAAAATCAAGGACATTGGACAAAAATCAGGAGTGCACAAAGGGTCACCAGCCATCACAGTGATTTTGCAGCTCTCTAACTCGGAGCGCAAAAATCAGGGACAAATCCAAAAAATAGTAAGGGACAAGGTCCAAAAAATAGGGGACAGATTTCAAATATTGTTCTTATATAATTTGAAAGCTCCTAGAGTAGCAGGTTTTGCATCAATGTATGTTATTATTTATGAGGAATAGGCCAAACATATAAGGCAAAGTCAGACACAGCTGAAGAGTATGAATACAGAACCTGAGTAAGTAACAAAACCAACACAAATCAGCAATGAGAGCATCCTTTATTGTAATCACCAGCAACGTACTTACAATCGCTTTGCACAAGAATCATGGACAAAGCTAAATATAAAGGGGTGGACAAAGATACACAAACGGAGGCAAATACTTATTAGATAAATGCAACTGGCAACAGTTCCAAAAGTTTATTAAATAAACTTTAGTGCCTCGGCCAATACAGTCTTCAAGAAATAATAAGGAAAACATAGAGAGTTCTGTGGCGGTTCATTTTATGGAATGCCATAACAGTAATTTTAAATTACAACAGGGAACTATTTTGGAAAAAGTCTCTGTTAGTTTAGGTGATGCTGCTATATTAAAAGAAAAACTTTTGTTCAAGGAATCTGTTTTTATACTTAATGGGTTAAACTGTGACATTAATTGGAAATACCTGATTTAATTCATGTTTTATTGTTGGATTGTCTTGATTGTTTTATTGTTTTATTGGTGTGTATGTATATATATATATATATATATATATATATATATATATATATGGGGAATACATTTTAATTTTGCGTTACTTCTTGAAGACTCTATTGGCCGAGGTGCTAAAGTTTATTTAATAAACTTTTGGAACCATTGCCAGTTGTATTTATCCAATCCTATTCATTTTTTCAGTGTTTTTGGAGGCAAATACTTATTGGCCCTTAGAAAGTTGCTGCTGTAACATGTGTTGTATTAAAAAGGCATTTTCTGAAGGATATGAAATCTGAAATTCAAATGCCTGTCATTTAATAACTGTAAACATTAATAATTTGTCAGAAAACCATAAACTTTATGACAAACAGGTCAAACATATGAGCAAAAATCAGAGACATGATGCAAAATCATGGACAGTTGAACCTCTTATCACAAGAATCAAGAACTAATACAAAAATGGGGGGAAGGGATAAAGGCCTACAATTAAGTACAGGTTTTAATTTCTGCTCTTGTATACTTAGAAAGTTGCTACAATAACATGTTTTGTATTTAGAAGTATTTTTTGAAAAACATGAGGTCTGAAACCCAAATGTGCATCATTGTTTAATAATTGCAGTCTTCAGCAATTTACCAGTAAACCACAAACTCTTTAAGCAGGAATTAATCATGAAACTAAAATAATGGGTGACAGGGGTGACAAGGGCCCAACATCAGGAACAGATTTTAAATATTGCTCTTATAAACATAGAAAATCACTAACAGGTGTGGCGTTAACATGCATTTTCTGGGAGATATGAAATCTGAACCTCAAATGGTGATTTTTTTGCAATATTTAATTATTTACTAAACAGGTGACTATAGTGAGCCAGTGGATCCCTTTCACAGCACTGACTTAATTACATTATTTTTATTGTATTTCTTTTTATATAAAGTTCAAGTAATAAATCTAAATGAGCATCCACTTTTAATAGAACTGCTCTACGTAACATACATGAGGCATAAATCCGGACAGTCTACAAATTCTGAGTTCAAAAGTATGAAGAGGAAAGCTCTGCTGTCATTGCCATTTAGATTAGAACTTGTAAAAAAACTGTGTATGAAACATTTGATTAACTTACCTTATACTTCATTCTCAACCTCTTAGTGGAATAATCAGGTACACATTTTAAATATTGCTCTTATAAATTTCTGAAGAATATGAAGTTTAATCTCAAAGGTATTGCATTAGTTACTAACTGCAATGCTCAACAACTTGCCAGCAAAATGCAAACTTAATGAAGAACATGCCAAACATGTAAAGCAAAATCAGAACTAATGTGCAAAATCAGGGACAATTGAGGACTACAACCTCCTGCTACATGATTCAGGGAGAAATACAAAATAATGGGAGACAAAGGTCCAAAAATACAGACAGTTTTAAGTATTGCTTTTATACAATTAAAATAGCTACAATAAGAGGCTTTGTATTTAACAAATGCTACGATAAGAGGTTTTGTGTTAAAAATAATTTTCTGAAAGACACGATGTCCAGAACTCGAATGCTTTATCATTATAGTGACTACAGTCCTCAACACTTTTCCAGAAAGCCAGAAAGGTTTAGCAAATGAATCATAGACAAAACCAAAATTATAGGGGGAAAATGCCTAAAAACAGAGAGAGATTTTAAATATTGCTCTTAGAAAGATTGAGGCTGTTTCTTTACTTTTATTGCTCCACCATGACTTGTTGCATACAACATCAGTGAAGCAAAAGCATTAGGTGCAAAGTTAATTATTTCTCTGCTGCTGACCAGCACTTGCATATCCACAAAATCCGGTAACCAATCCACAGTGTTCCCTGTTATTCGTGCCTATGTGATTCTTCAACCATGAGGATCTTTAATTTCATATATGCTGTGTACCTCAAGTCATCCTGTCATGCAGTAATGTATGACACTACTCCTGAAGAGTGACAGAGAACATTTAAGAATTGCAAACAGTTCTGAAATGTGGCTTGGACTGCACACCAACCCTATGGATTTGTGTACCTTTTTAAGAATATTGTCCACTGTCACTCTGTTTTACTCAGCATTTCACATCTAGTGCCAATAGCTGCCCCAACCTTCTTATGGCCAAATGGGAACAAATGATGGCTGTAAGTTAAACTGGAAGTACCCATGTGCCATTTTACAGATGCTTTGTAGATTACCTATTCCTGGTATGGATAGGGACAGAATCGGAACTGATGTCTTTTTAACAGTATTTGAATATGAGCACCCCTTTTCTGATGTTTGATATGAAGAAATCATGTACTGAAATATAATTCTTAGATATCATGGTGTATTTTGATGCCAATATGGAAATTGGAACCAAGATTTTTAGGAAGGAATGTTCAAGGAATACTTTTCTACATAGAAGCAGCATGCATCCCCATCATATTTTTAGAAACATAGTGAAAGGACAGGGTATGAGAATATCCAGGTTGAATGTGGATGAAGAGAACTTTAACAAGGAATTATTGTATTTAAGAAAGAGATTTTATGAGAGAGGCTATAATGATGGGGATACAAAAGAAATACTTGACCAGATCCCACAACTTAGATCCACTATGGCCAAACCATATTTTTCACATCACATGGCTATGGAAAGACAGGAGCCAAATTTGAATAAGGGTAGAGTACATGTTTCCACTTCTTATACTAGTAATGTGGGGTTAGTTACTGGCATAGTTAAAAAACACTGGTCTATTTTGACTAGTGATACGGATATTAAAAGTATAGTGGGTGTAGCACCCAGATTTATTTACAAAAACAAAAATCTTTGAAATGCTTACTATGTTATCCAAAGAACATGATAAGTGATCCTCTTATTGGAAATGCATTTCTATGAGATACATGTAATTATTGTTTTTATATTGATACATCAGACCTCTGTCCAATTGTATTTTCCAAAATGTAGTGTATTTAGCTATATGCAGACTATGTTCCACATTTTATGTAGGGAAAACAAATAGAAAACTTAAAGATAGGATCAGAGAACATGTTTATGATAACAGAAATCAGGATGAAACTAATGCTTTAGCTAGACATGTTAAGAAAGTGGGACCCTTACATTCCTTTAAGTTTTTGGTTTTAGAAAAGATAGGTACTAATGAATGTGATGGTGATATCAGGAATGTAACTGAAATGTCAGAGGTCAGATGGATTGTTACATTAAGAGCACATACTGGTAAAGTCTTAAACAACAAGGTTTCTTTAAAACCTGCCCTTAGAGGCAGAGGGTTGTTTAAGTGAACCCCTAGGGTTATAGGCTTGTTCCTACACATTCTTGTTATTGTTTATATTTTTATATACATATGTTTTTATGATTTATAGAGTGCTATTTTATCTTTTTACATACTGTTTTATATTAGATCTAATTTATATGTTAATAGGCAAATGGATGTTATACTATACTCACATTATTGGGCCTAATTAAGTTTAATAGCCTTTGTGTGCTGATTCATCAGAAAGCACAGGAGGGGTAGTATTTTAATGGACTGTATGATTAAATGTTTAAATGTCTGAAGAAGCAGTTGTTATACTGCAAAAGCGCTAACATTTTCACCATAATAACGTTTTAACAAGTTTTCCATAAAGTCTTCATTTTGTGGTGCTAACTACAGCCTTGTTTTCGTTCACTGCATGGTGGTTTGGATTATATTTGCTATTTTTGTGACCAGTGAAGCATTTATTCGAACTGCTGCTATTGGTGTGATTTTACTTTATATGAAGAAAAGTTGTTGTGTCCAAATATTGATGATGTGAATGAAACAAAGACAGTGGATTTGATGCATGAAAAGAAAAGCAAAACAAACATACAATCAGAACACTGTATGATGATATTTATAGCTCAGTACACTGACAAATGCAGAAAGGAATATTTTAGGGATCTATATCACTTAGTCAAATGTTCATTTCAACGAATACCTTTTAATTGAACCCTTTTCATCAAACCTCATATTTGTCAAAGTCTTCAGTCATCAAAGTTTATATTTAATTTAATTATTTTTCTTGGCCAACACCCAGAGCATAATATCTACAGTAGCAAGTCCAGCCTAAAACTGTCCCACCATTCAACAATGACAATTAATTAATATTGATACCAATGGCAGCATGAATATTCATAGCCTATTTCTAGTTTCCCTTTTCATCAACATGGTGCGATCTTGAAGTTGGTATATTTAACATTCAGGGGGTACAGGGATGCACAGCCCCCCTGTAAAAGTGAATTTTATAAAGTGCTTGCAGTTAAGTTTTTCATTTTAAGGCTATATGCCCACTTTTGAGTAGACTGGTCTGTCAGGTAGTATAGTGGTAAAATTTGGAGACACATTTAAAATTAAATGTTATAGTAGTGTTAGTTTTTTATGTAAGTAATTATTTTTTTAATAATGCATTTTATGCTTTAAAATAATGTTTAGTTTTTAAGTGTTTCCGTTTTAAGGAACTGTTTAGTGATGTCAGAGTTGCAGTGTTGTTAGCTGACCAAGTAAAATAGTTTAATCTTACTTACTTCAATATTTAAAGATGTTGAATATGAGATTCGGTGAAAGGGGTTTGATTAAAAGGTATTCGCTGAAATAGTCATTTGACTAAGTGATATAGACCATATTTTAGAATAACATTGTTTTTTTACCTCAGATTCCCATGATGAAAGCTTTTGTGGGCCCTTCACCTCTAATATCAATTACAAATTGTAAAAGCTTATCAAGATTGTTGGTGCCCAACCACAATATTAGTAGAAGAAGCAGTATTAGAATGATCATTAAGAAAACTTTGAATTTGGGTATTGTGGTACTTGCAACACATGGCAAAGTACAAGAATTCTGTACTTAAGACTCAAGGTTGTTTTCAAATGAGACCATTTATAAATTGTAGGTCACTAAATGTGAAAATATCATTTCAGAAAACTGGAATTAGATTTGACTAAAAAACAAACAATATTTGAATACTTCAAAGGGAAGATGTGCATTTTGCTTTCATTGGCATGGATTTTTGAATTTAAGCCATATGGACCTCTAGGTATGAATGAAATTGCAGAGTTAAACTTTTTTAAGAAAAATACATGTTTTCCCCTATTTCCTTTGTCTCCTTCCATTTTCTTTATCAAATTTTCCCTCTTTCTACCTCCCCTTTTCTTGCTATCAGGATTCCTCCATTTCTTCTGCTTTGGGTATGAAGATTTAGAGTTTATAATGTTTATGGATATGGAATGTGGTGATATAGTGAAATCATTGAGTCAGAATGCCATTCCTGAATGTATTTTGTACCCAAATAGCTTATTACAATAACTCAAATTATTTTATTATGAACTGCCTTAGGGGAATTTGGCATATGGCCTGTTATATACAGGGAGCAAGTCCAGTGCTTTAGAAGACTTTTAGCATCACAGTCTGACATCATACCAAGTTTCCAATGAGAGTCTGATTCACCTCTGCTCAAATGGCTTGATAAAAGTAATAATTAGAATATATGTATACTATGTTTGCATTACATAAGAAGTAAGACTATTATATATTTCACCATTTTTTTATGTTAATACGCCATAGCTAAAATGCGAAATTTTGAAGCAACTAAAATGGTGAAGCCAAACATTTTGTTCTGTTGTTACGGCATGAAAGTTTCAAAATGAAATCTCAAAGGGCGTCTGATATATGACATTTTATATATAGGAACCAGCTGCAGTGGTTCATATGCTTTTATTGCCACAGCCACAAATTTTGCAGTGTAGTCTATTTGAGTTGGGGGTCTTATGTACAAAAATGACCTAGAATGCTTTACTGACCTATCACTGCATCATAATTAAAAATCCTGTTTATTGTTCCTAAATAGCGTTGTTTTATCACTGTAATTATGGCATCCAGTAAGATTTGCTTATGGTAAAGTGCTTTACATACATGAATATAAAGTTGTGTGCTTTATATCTGGAATTGTAGGCTAGGCATGTTGTGTAGCATTCTGTAGTTGAGGGTCATGACATATTCTGAGAAATTCACTGTATTTCATATACTTTAAGAGTTATGGTATTACCTGTAGCCTTATACAGTCATTTTTTTTCTTGCTGTGTTTTATGCTCTTCAGTGCTCAACAAATATTTATTTCACATTTCTACACGCTGTCAAACTCAAATTGAATCTGAGGAATGTCTTTAGTCTATTTTCATTAAATAAATCCTAAAAATAATACCTTTTGTCTAAGAAAAAAATGTTATTTATCTGTTATAGAAAATATTCATATTGTACTTGTTCTAGCAGGCATACACATATTTGGAATTTTGTAGTCTGCTTTAAAAACAAGGCATAATATGCAACTCAGAACATCTCAATCCACAGAGCTTCTGGAGGCCCAATGGACCCTAGCTCTCCATCTGTATAAGATAATTTTACCTTAGCCTTCATAGGGAGCCCACCCTTCACTGCTGATCTGAGCCCAGCCTAGTCTGAAAACAGCCCTGCCCACCACAGATGGCCTTCATGGTCAAATATAATGGGTACATACTTACTGTATGTGTTATTCTGTGATAATGGACTTTGCAATAGGGGCTTATCACCACCCTTTTAACTGATGTCCAAATGGCTTTTCTAACCAGAGTCAGCAGATGGATGTACCTGTATACTGGACTAATAAATTATTGCATAATCTTATTTATTTATGTATTTCAGGTGTTTTACTTGGGTCTACTTCACTTGACCTAAAACTCAGTTGACTGACACCCATTTGATTGGCACCCAATTGACCTAAATTTCATTTGACTGACAACTCTTTTGACTGACTCCCATTTCACCGACATTTAAGACATAGACTTGTTGTGGGTTTTCCTTTACCTGTGACTTGCTTGTGATAAAAAGAATTACTGTAACTTACAGTGCTGACTGTTAGAATTCCGATAGTCATTTAGAAAGTAGTGTTGTAGTGTTTCTAAATGTGGGTTTGTCTCTTTACATTTTTATGGTAAGTATCTAAAGTAATTTGGCGAATGTTTTGTGCATTTCTAGCAGTATTGGCAGCGTTTAGAGTACTGTAAGGCAAGTTAAAGGTATACGCCCTTTTTCCCACTCTAGTGCGATCCATTGGAGGGTGGGTGAGGTGTAGCCCCCACCTAGATTTTTTGTACATTGTCCCATTTCTGTTAATAGGGTAAGTAAGTAGTTTTTAAGTTCTGGAAAGGGTTAGTTATTGGTGTTCTGAGTGTGCTTGTCTATGGTTTAAGATTTAGTATGTTGAAATTCAGTATTGTAAGCTGTCAGTGAAATGGGAGTCAGTCAGATGAGTTGTCAGTCAAATGAAATTTAAGTCAATTGAGTGTCGGTCAAATGGGTGTCAGTCAAATGAGTTTTAGTTCAAGTGAAGTAGATCTGTTTACTTAGTGCAGGGGGGGGTCAAGCTTTAACTTTCATGGGCTGAAATGATCCTCCTTGCCTTTGCCCATGAAAGTATGAAGGGCACCAATAATCTTAGCCTTTCATACGAAATCATGAATTGCAGCACTGGGGGCAAAATGATATGGAGAATACGTGTATGTGATTTCTACACTGCTGACTTTCTCAGAAAAAAATAAGGAATAAAAATAGTTTGGATCACCTGTCATTATTCTTCTTAAATTAATGCTTTTATTTTGATCATAGCATTGTCTGCTCAACTGTATGATCTGAAACTATATCCATATCTCTGAGCTACCTGTAAAGTTTATGTAGGAAGTCTTGATGCCACAGACATAATTTCATAGATCCTTGAACTTTGACTTCCCACTGTGTCCCCCTAATTCTGCCTTTCTTTGCTAGTTTGTATTGCAGGAAAGTGGAGGAGAGATGTTGTAAAAGGAGAGATATTTTGAAAAGAAAATGAGTATGTTAATCCTTGACTGTTTTGGTGAAGAAAAAACACTGGAAGGTGACTAAAGAGAAGAGGAGGAAGTAATGACTGAATGACTGAAAGATTGAACTGGGATGATTAGTAGTCAGAAAAGAGAATAATATAGATTGAAAATATCACATGCAGTGTATTTATTTCCTTAATGTAAAGTCACTGCAATTTTATTAGTGTTCTACAGCAATGGTTTGTGTTTGGTGACAAGGAAATGAAGCCATCATATTTTGCTAAGGGTAGTTTGTAGAAGTGTGAATCTTTACAGGACATGGGGGGGGGGCAAAATGAATAGACAGTACTCTAAATGATGGATTAGTAGTTATTTAATTACTTCAGTTCTGGCTTGTTTGAGTAATACAGGAAGTTTATAGGCAGTTTTAAACAATGTAAAATTTAACAGTAAGCCACTCACTGTGAGCCACAAAGGTAAAATAAGGATATAATCAAAGCCATAAATATCTATTTTTCTAACATTAACCAGAGGCATGATGTTATAGCCTTTAAAACAGCATGTCATCATCAACCCCGTTTCTTAGTTTTCATGGGGTTGAGTATAACATCAACCAACTCACTAAAGAGTTATAATCTAGTTTATGAACAATGCCAGCAACATAGTTTTTGTTTTTATATAATTTATATGAATTAATTTATTGAAAAATCAATTACAACCATTATACACTCTTGCTACAGGAGAACTTAATTACAAGACGTTGTGCAAAAGAAAGTATAGTAGAGTAGTCTTTCAAAGCTTCTTCAGGCTGGTTGAATAATATAACTAAAAAAAAGCTGCAGTACAAATTTTCAGATCCTGGTATTCAAAATTGAGACCCAGAATTACTCTGAAAAAAAAGTTTTCAGAAACAGATCTGTTGTGATCTTTTTCCGCATACTTATCCCCTTTCTAATGTATTTTTCTTAACCCTCAAATTCACTGCAGATAGGGGTATAGAATAATTAAAAGTTTCAGAATTCCATGTTCAAGCAGCTGTAACATTCCCAAATAAAAGGGGTAGAATGAGTTTTTTTTGTACCCTTGATTTTATGCATGAGACATGAAATGATATTACTGCTTTTAAAATACATGCCCTGTGGTATTGATTGACTGATTGTTTAAAGAACGTAGACTGGGCCATCAGGTCACTTTTCACCGACAATCTTACATTTTAAAAGAAAAAAGAAATCACATCATTCCACAAACAGAAAAATAATTCAGAAGATATATAATTATAACATAACATTAGACAGACATTATTTGGAAGATCATTGCGAAACCAAGCATACAAATCATTAATTATATTCATCTGATGAAGTAGCTAAAAGGGGCAACTAGTGATGCACAAAGTTAAATGCTCTCTTGTGTCAAAAAAAACTAGCCCCACGAGGGAGTGTTTGTCCATGTTATGCAAAAAATCATCTCTGACAGACCACAGGGTAGCAATAGTATTATGCCCTAATGAGAAGCCATGCTGCTATTTTGTGAAACCTTTTTAATTGGCAACTATTTTCTGAGGGGGCAGAACAATTGACATACAGCAATCACCTTTTACTGGGTTTGAATATTTTGAAACTGGAGTAATGAATGTATTTTCACATATAAGCCACAGTAACCATGGTGATGTAACTATTACAGTTATGCCTGAGTGGTTTAATGATGACATTCAGCATATTTTCAGAATGCACAGATGAAGTGAATCAGACACCGGGCTCCTCTTCTGTGGCAATTTGCCAAAGAATGTGCTAACTTGTTTACAATAAATCTTGTTAAAGGGAGAATGATGAATCAGACTCATGGTACTCAGAGAGAGATATATATGTGATATATCTGTGAGGAATGAGATAGTCTGAGGACTTCAGGCTTTAGAAGTTCAATAGTTGTATGCATCACAGGTGTAGGGTGGAGGTGGATGGATATGGTACTGATAGTTTTACCTCTACCCACCATAGAGTTAATTTTACTGTTAAATACCCATTTCCAGGTAGGCAGGCAGATTTATAATTTCCTGAAATAACATCCTATCCTGTTTGATTTGTTTGCGTTATGGTTTTTTTAGAAAGTTTTTTTTCTCTACAGATTTAATTGAAGTGATTCAGTCATCCCAGTGCAACACTGCCTTCTTTTAATCCTATTGTTAATAGGGAGGCTGTTATCCTAGATATGTATGTGCAATTTTAGTAAAGACAGAAAATATCAGGACATTTAAGAATAAGACTGCAGACTGTTGTCCCAAACTCTGTCTTCAGCAGTTTGTATGCTGCATGACACTGGAGTATCCTACCATTTATTAAGATAGCAAGGGTTACTGACTTTTATAGGGTTGAACAGCAATATGCTCTAGAGAGCTTTATATATAGATAAAACACGTGGTCCTAAATTTATGTTCTTTTTCTTGGTTAATGCATAGTCTGAAAAAACATTTAGCTTCAATCATCCTTCCTGAGAACAGATTTGGGCATGTTGGTTAGATTACCTGGGAATGACTGAATTTGTGGGTGCTTTTATCGATGGATTTGGAATTGTTTCTCATTCAGCTACAGTTTACATCTTAGCAAGAAAAATTGTTTCTAGTAGTCCATTTCTGAAATTATTTTAGGAGTATGTGCAGAATGTTTGTGTAGTAGGTAATATAAACGCATTTATTTGTTTTTATGTCTTGGTAAGCAGGTCAAATAACTGTATTTAGACCCATTTTTTGTGGATGCCCAGGAGTATTGTCTGGTTAAATGACTTTCTCAGAGTCATATAGGAGGTAAATGAAGAATGAGAGAATCAAACCTATGACTGCAGGGTAAAGCTCATTATTAGTTCAGTCTTACTGGTCTGCAGTAAACTGACAGATGTGCAACAAAGTCTAGAACAGCTATCTATTATTATTTCACAGATTCATAACTCAAACCCATGAACATAAGGATCATTGTCAATTTCTGGTAGATTAGTTTATTATTTATATGTCAGGTTTTTATAGTGGTTTCTTTTTCAAGTTTAAGAAAATCACTCCAAAATATCTGTGGATGAGATGCTTTTTTATCATATTATAACCACGTGTCACTTGTTCTAAACTCATATACGGGAGGCTTTAACTGTTTTCTTCTGTATTTAACTTATTTTCTTCTGCTCATAAGGCTTCAAAGTATTCCAATGCATTATAGCATTAAGTCATAATACAGCAGTAAGTTTGATAGGCATCAGCATCTCAGCATTCCACTGACACATTACTAAATGACTAGACCTGCATACTGTCAGTCCTGTGGGTATCCATGGGCCAGTGAGCTGTGACACATAGTATTACAGACAGTAATGATTTCCACATGCCAGTGGAAGGGCAGTGCACATGGATGTTATCAACTAGGACTCTGTCATTTAGTCTCTTGTCTTCATTGCATCTGTGAGTGGTAGTTGCAGCAAGTTCAGCATTAGGAATTTTCTATGAGTAGTGGAGACAAGGAGTAATAATCCCTGATGTTGAATTTCCCTAATTATTGGCGTAGACTAAACCGTAACTTAAGTATTAATGAAGATTTTTTTTTTTGCATTTTTCTTTACATATTAAAACAGTTAAGTCCTAATTAATGTACTAATAAAGAGAAACACAAAATTATTTTGTTAAAAAAATGTTTAATTTTTTGTATGAATTGTATTTTTCTGTTGTTAACATAAATAAATAACACTGTTTCTACAACACTGAGCATCCATTTTCCTGTAAATAAATCATATGCCCACCATTCCTGCCATCAGTGGCTTGATTTTCAGAGTCAATGACAAGGAGTTGAGTGGCTGGTGTTTGCACTTGGAAATAAGCTTGGAAGGGGAAACAGATGCTGCAGGGTAGAGCTAGCTGTCGTGCAACAGTAAACAGAAGAGTCTGCAAATATTGAAGTAAGGCATCTGTTTGCGCAACTGGTAACCTGGGTTCATTGGCAAGTCAGGATGACTGGAGAAATGCCATTGTATAAGATCAAGCAGCTAACTGACACAACTGGTTCTTTTTTGTGAGGAGGATATCCACTGCTCCTTGCAGAATGCTTGACCACATAATGGTGTTACCAAGTAGTATCTTATATGCCCATAACTATTACACAGCATGGATGGAAGTCCCCTTGTAGTCTCTAGTGATGTTTTTGTAGTTCATGGAGGGAATGTGATGAGAGAACTTAGATGAATGCCTCCTTTACATTGCTGTAGTGAGCTTTCTGAAGGAACCTCAAATTGGCATTCGCAGATACTGGTTGATCTTATCCCATCTCAGATACCCTGCCATCACATCTAAATACATTGTATAATGGATTCATAGAGTCATAGATTAGTACTATACTAACTGCCTTTTATGGCCATTTTAAGCCTAACCAATTACCCCATGTGAAAATCAAACCCTGAACCTTGTGTTTATAAGGTACACACCTTAACCATTTTGCCAACCTCCCAACGGAGACAACTAAAGGTGACTGCCAGTGCAGGATAGGCAGAAGGTAAGACACCTTCCCTAGAGGCAAGAAAATACAAGCTGGGAAAAGCAAGATGTAAAAGTTGGAAATGGATTGTGGTTGCACAGTCTCAATGTTTAAATAGCCATTAAAAAATGGAGAAGATCACCAGGATATAAGTAGCAAGCAATCCTGTCTGCATGATCTGGAAATCAGACTATAAGTGAGTCTTGTAGATTTAAACTGTCATAATCTGACCCATTTACATGGGGGCAAGTTGGCGCCTGTGCTTCTGTTGGCCCAAATTTTAGTGTTGGCGTAGATAATGGAAGGCTTACTGGTGAGGAACAGCCCTAGACTTGCATGCTTTTCCCTTGAAGAATGGGGAGAAGTTCAAATCCCACTGCAGTGAGCTCCCGTGAAGTTATGGAAGTTACAGATAGTGGTTCTAATGCAGACCATGAATGTGGAACTGTACACCTTCACACGTTGAAGACCTAATGTGACTGAGCCTTTGGAGATGGGAATGAACTGAGCCAAAGGCAAACATTTAACCATTGGAAGAAAGAGTTCATCTCCACAGGCTCATCTGTCATGCTTTGAGGGAATGAATGTGGAGGCAGTAACTGAAGTAGGAACAATAGCTACTTGACGTGGTACTAAAAGAGAATGGTAGAAAAAATAAAGTGAAGACAATAATTGTTCTTATGAATTAATATTAAGATGTTTTCTTTGCACCATTATTAGCTGGTTAGTGAGTTAAAGTATTGGTTGACTGATGGGAAATTCTTTCCTTATTTTACTTTCTTTGCTTATGATTTATTTTCTTTGGCTGATTTACTAACTGAAGTCTAAAAACTCAGAAGAGGTTTTGGCAGGCCCTTGTTCTTCTATGCCTTAGTCATCGGCACAGACCAATGAAACTGTGTCTGTGGATTAACCTGATGCTTTTCAACATTTTTGCATCAAATTCTATAAAGCTAAAACTAAATAGGCATGCCTGCTTGCAGCTGTCTAAATTTTCTTTGTTACGTTCCTTTGCAGAAGTAGAGAACATGTATCTTAACTTCGTTTTTATTAAGTTATTCAGAGAGAAATGATAGAACTCATTCAATCTCATATGTTGTCAGGAAAATGTCCTCTGATTGCCTTTCTTCATAAGTTCATAAATTAGTACTAGGGCTAACCATCCTTGTGGACCATTATGAGCCCAGCCAGTTATCCCATGCGAGAATTAAACCCTGCACCTTGTGCCTATAAGGTGAACATCATAACCACTATGCCAACCTCCTACCCTTAGCACTATAGTTTACTGTATATCCTAGCACTGGAGATATAAATATAAATATATATATATATATATATATATATATATATATTCATAAAGTCTCTATGGCATTCTATGCACTGCTTTTTTGTGCATGATTCATAGAAGTGAAATGTCCTGTAGTTGTACAGAGCAAACACAGCCCTCCATCACATGTTCCAGAGCACCTAGCTATGGACAGAGTGTACCAAGCCAGTGCATACTCTAGCGTTTCAGTTTCTTTCTTTCTTTCTCTCTCTCTCTCTTTTAGAACTATGTTTTATTTTAGCATCTGAGACAATCAGAATACAGTCAATGACTTATTCAGTGTCAGATAGATTGCCAGTATTCAAATAACCAAGAGAGATATTTGAGTTTATTCTTACTGTGCAATACATGCAGATTACAGAAAAAGGTGGAAGCGTATACAGTGAATATGTCTGATAGCGCAGAGGACTAAGGCTATAAGCTGTTAACAAGCTACTTCCTGTGGTACAACATTTGATTCCCCATCAGCCTTCATTTGCTTACTGTGTGACCTTGAGCAAGACACTTAACCAGACAGTGCTTTGGTGAAGGTGGGAATTTGGACTAGCCTCCTGGACTGCATGCTTAGTAGCTATCTGTGAATCTAGGGATAAATACCAAGTTGTAAGCATATATACGACCAAATAACCAAAAATATATACCAAATATACGCTAAAAAGGACCATAGCTCACTGCAATTTATTTTGGATAGTCAATATGCTAGTAAATTTATATGCTACACTAGGTTTTTGGATGTTATTTTTATTTTATGGGATGGTACAACAAGTGAAGTAGATGCATTTGTGAAGTATTTGAATGACATCAGTAGTTATTTAAAATTCACCCATAGTAGTAGCACGACAGGGATAGCATACTTAGACACCTTTATATCACACGGGACAGCAGGATTTAAATCCAGAATATATAGAAAAGAAACCTTCAGCAACTCATATTTAGAATATACTAGTTGTCACCCAGCAAGTCAAAAAAAGAGCATCATCAAGGGTCAGTGCATAGGAGCTGCGAGAATGACATCTGACTTCAATGAAATGGAGTAAGAGTTAGAATATATAGGAACATTATTTGGGGAAAGGGGTTACCCCAGATATTTAATTGATGATGTCACTCAATATGTACTGAGAGAATGGGGGAAAAATACAAACCACTTCTTGGTATTGGGTTGGAGAAAAACAGGGGAGAACATGAGAATGAGAAGGTAAATTCCTACCATAGGGCTTGTGTTGTGGGATGCAGTCCATACGCTGAGGTGATAAAGAAAATAATGAGACAAAACTGGAACATTCTAAGAAGCGACAACTTGGTTTACAGTAAAGTGGGTACAGGGCCTATGTATGTTCACAAGACTGGGTCTAACCTAAAAAAATAGGTTTGAGAGAGTGAAAGGCAGAATAAAGGGTGGTACTGGAGATGGGCACACCAAAAAATGTGGGCAGTGTCAGCAGTGTAAGGAGATTATAGAAGAGAAAATAATTACATTAGGAGACGTCAACCACACTAGAGTAAGGTTTAAGAAAGAGAGTTGTTTATCCCAACATGTCATATACTTGGCTAAGTGTATGGCATGTCCGAGTTATTATGTGGGCAAGATGGACAGACAATTGAGGAACAGGATATACGATCATACCTGCTGTATAAGGAAAAATGATAAAAACAATGCTTTGTGTAGACACATACTTAAATATGATACAAGCCATGTGTTTAAGTTTAGGATTTTAGAAGAGGTAAAGGTGGATTTAATGGCAGGAAATGTTAAGGTCAAATTAGCTGAAAAAGAGGTCAAATAGCAACTCAGGTTAAATGCAACCAAAGAACCCTCGTTGAATGACTATATTCCCACTAAACCAGTCTTGGATGCAAGAATATGAATGACATGTTGTAGTAGGGCATGTACGCACAGAATAAAGTTAGAAACAAGTGAATAGAAAAATAAAAAAAAGAAAGCTGGTACAATAAGAAAGGAGGCAACATGTCAGGATATAATGGTTAAATAACAAAAGTGCAATATTGAGTGTTAAGATGTATATATTTTTTAACATAGCACATATGAGCATTTTTATATTTATTTATTTATTATTTTATTTTACATTTGTTGACCAGGAGGATCCAACTGGATAAATATCCCTTTTTAGCGGAGGCCCGGGGAGAAAAGCTCCAGAGTTTGTAAATATACAAAGGCATACAAAGGCAAGTAAACAACATACAGAGTTATTTCACATATACAGAGACAAAGTACAATTCATAACATTTTAGAAGTACAAAGAAAGAAAAACAAATGTTTTGGCTGCACATTGTAGAGGTACTTAGACAAAAAAAAATATTGTAGCTGCAAATAGTAGTAGCAGGACATGTTAGTTGTAAGACCAGTAATTTCTACTTGAATTTCTGAGAGTATGGATAATTTTCCCATAGAGTTTGCAAGAATATAGGAGAACTGCTAGTAGATGTGGTTTGTGCATTAAGAGTAGTAGTACCTGCAGTAAATTAGTATGTGGAGATTGATAAAGAAAGTCCTGGGGGAAAAGCAGGTGTAGAGGGTCAACCTGGGGGAAGGCATGCGCATTGCCTTTTGGTAAGTAGGTGTTCCTTTAGTAGTTGTTTAAACTTAATGACAGAATTTGCTGAGGTAATATCAGGGGGCAGTGAGTTCCAGATTCTGTCTATGTAGTTAGGAAATAGGGAGTCTCCTCCTGAGCTGTTGGATCTGGTGATTTTGATTAAGGTCCTGTCACTAGAGCATAGTTGTCTTGGGTTTTCATGTATTTTAAGTAAATTAGATAGTGTTAGTATTTTGTCTGGATATAATTGGAGTTTTTTAGCGAAAGCTAGTTGGTGGAATGTAATGAGATTTTGAAGTTCAAGCCATTTTAGTGGCAATGATGGGAACAGGATAACATTATATGTTATACATTTTCTTTTTGCATTAATGTGTTCTTATACTATATAATGAAAGTGCAATATTGTATTTCAAAGAAGCACATACTTTTTACCACAGAATAATTTAACACATTTATATGTTATATAATGTGTTTTTATACCTAAATGTGATATACATAAGCACATGTGATTGTTTTATAGGTATACTCAGAAACTGTATGGCAAGAGGGTGTAATACAAAACTGTGTGGGTTGAATGAACAGAATTAATGAATATTCATAAGGTTATGTTTTATTCATGAGAAGGTTAATTGATTGAGCATTCCCCATTGGATCTTGATTTTTTTAAAAATCTATTATATAGTGGGAGCAACACACATTTCACTGTTATGATGAAGTCTGCAGTTAGCAGATGAAAGCGCTTAACCTGTGTGTAAAATAGTTTTAACCCTCAGGGGTTCGTTTTTATTTGTTTTCTATTAAAAGTGATTTTTTGAAAGTAAGCATTCGCAGTGAGCTACGGTCCATTTTAGCGTATATTTGGTATATATTTTTGAATCTAGGGATAAGTTATTTTGGCCACCAGAAGGAAAATTGGCTTGACTTAAAATGGCCCACAATGGCAGCTAGAGTTTTACTTATCTACAAATCTATAGGGTTTGGGTGGGTGGCCTAATGGTTAAGGTGTTTGCTTTACAAACACAAGGTACAGGATTTGAATCTCAAGGGGGATAATTGGCTAGGCTTAATATGGCTCGCAAGGGCAGTTAGCCTAGTACTAATCTATGAACCTAATCTATGAACCTATGAACCTATGCTGGCAGAGCAGACAGTACTAAGTTTGTCATCTGCTTTGTTATGAATGGTAATTGCCAATCCAGCATGACCCCAGACAAGGCAAAATGCATAGTAGTCAGCTAACATATCACTTTCAAAGGGGTGGGAGGTTGGCATAATGATTAAGGTGTTTACCTTACAGACACAAGGTGCAGAGGTTGATTCTCACATGTGGAAACTGTCTAGGCTTAAAATGCCCAAAAGAGCAGTTAGCCTAGTACTAACCTATGAATAGCTTGTAGGCTGCTGACAACTAGGTGATAGACCTGCTGAAGCTCCATATTGGACTTTTCATGTGCTGTCCCCACGTGCATATTAGCCTGCAATCTTTACTGGAATGATTGGGCACTTTAGTATTGTTCAAAGACAGTAGTAAAGTATGTTCTGCAGGCATAGGTAAAAGCGATTAAAAGACAATGATGGTTGTCACCTCCAACTATGGGGGAGTTGTGATATCAATCTGCTAGGTGTAGAGTAATTTAACTGGGTACTATGTTTGTAAACACAGTAATGTGCAGCTTGTAAGTATTTTATTACAGTAAGGATGTGTAATGTACTTGGCAGCTGATGCTGCTACTCTGCACAAATTCGGTGTTAGCAGTAGGATCATTTAGGCTGGGAACTATATTTGTGTGCATGGTACTCTGGCAGTACTGTGCAACCTGTATGTTTTTTTTTTCTTTGGAATTAAGGCTATTTAATGTATTTGATAAATGATGCTGCTGCTCAGCTGAGCAACATATCGGTTGCGCTGACCAGTCAGAAGTTGGGATTTGCATTTTTTTGTGGCTAGTCTGCAGTTGTAGTCTTTCTGACCTGTATACATATTGTACTTCATAATCCACTCATCTGTGAATCATGGAAGATGTTGTGAATGTCATTTTTCAGCTGGACTGTATCCAGTATGAATTTATGGGGTCTATATTAGATGAACAAAAGTTCATCTTAGCGAACGCTCACATGAGCGAATATTGCGGAACTCGAAACCACAATTGTGAGATTGTGGTACAGTGAGGATGGGAATATTTGCCCTTTCCTCACTGTAGTGCGATTTCGGAGTTGGAATATATATTTAGCGGTGGGTGTAGGGGATGCAGCCCCCCACAATTGCAGTTTCGAGTACCTGGATATTCGCTCATGTGAGCGTTCACTACGATGAGCTTTCATTCATCTAATATAGACCCGAATTTATGTATGCAACTATGCTTTGGAGAAAGGGGACTTTTAACAATTGCATAGGGCTGTGGTATGTGATAATATTGTGTAGCAGCCTCACACAGTTGCATACATTTAGGAATAGCCTCAATAAGTAACATCTTTTTCTGAAGTTAATAATGACGTTCTCCACAGTAAAAGTGTGAAGCAGGGCAAAGCCCTACATACTTGCCCACCATGGTATACCATCTTGGAGTATGCTGCACATTTGAGAAGGTATCATATTTAATGCAGGGTTACTGCTTTCATTCAGAAAACTTAATGTTACTGGTATCTCTGGGATTTCCATTAAATTGCTGAGCCAGAGAAACGTATTGGAAGAAAAAGTACTTTTATTTATTTATTTATTTGACATTTGTTTGCCTCAGAGATCCGACTGGGCTAGTAGCCCATTTTCAAAGGAGGCTCTGGGAAAAAAGTCCCAAGTACAAGTTCAAAATAACAGCGTTATATAATAAGGTACAATACAATATCTTAAAAGCAATAAAGTAAAAGAATACAATTATGTAGGCAAAATATGTGTGGAAAACATCATAAAATAGATCTGGAGAAATACAAAACAGATGGGCCATATTAGTGTGGGTCTGTTGAGTAAAAATCAAAAAGCAATTGTACATTATATAAAAGTAGGCAACTTCACTTTCTAGAACTTATACACCCTTATAGAACATGTAGAGTATGAGATTACTTTAATTAAGTCTGCTTCACTAAACATTATTACCATCAAGTAAATTGATTCATAAGTCCAATGAATTAGAGTTTCTTCTTTGCAGCTATTTCTAGATATTTTTGTAGAATGTAATAGTGTAAATGGAGACTATGTCATCAATCTTCCTCTTTCTGTTATAGCCTCTCTGTCCATTCTCTGTTGTGTGCCTATATGGACAGATTACATCAAGAAGCATAAAGTTACAGTTGTTATGAAACTTTGTGTATAAGGAGTAATCACAAAAAGTATAGATTTAATAACACATTGGCAGTATTACTTTAATTGCATTGCATGTACACAGCAACAATAATCATTAATGAGGAATAATCCATCAGTCTGTGTACAGAGTAACTGAAGAATTAGTACTGTAATGAGAATGTTTATGTATTGTATATATTCCACAGTCTACGGTATTTTTAGTACCCATTTAAAATCTCAAAATTCACAATACCTAGTCTTCAATTGTGGGTACTGTATGGCCAAAAATCTGGAGATTGTCATTTCTCAGAATACTCCCTTTTCTCTGAGGTATGATGATCTCAGTTGGTATAGATCAAAGATGCAGAGGGCCCCCCACCCCGAAAATCAAGTTCAAAGGAGAAGTGCGGCATTCAATATTCACTCTTCTCCTGTATTTTTGGTCTTTTTTTTCATTCTGCCTGGACTCAGCAATGCGACTCTTGAGATTTCAACAGGGAGATGCATTTTCCCTATGGTTGGTGATGAGACAACATCTGTAGTTACTGTTACCTGCCTTCTTACCAGACTGCTTAAGGATTTTTACTTTATTGTGTATGAAAATAGTGTACATGCTTGCATACATTTATAGTACTGACAGACTTAATATGACTGTCATATTGTAACACTTTTATATGTCCTGGGTGAAAAGTTTGAATGGCTAGCAGCAGGGCCTTATATCGATGTGTTCCTTTTGTTATGACGGGACCATATCTCTTGAGCTTTCAGGTTTCTGAAGACTGCCTCCCATCCTACATCTGAAGCATCTGTGAACAGCTCTTGAACTGGAAGTAGGGGGTGCAATGAGAGACCTGAGTTGACAGACAATTGTTAGATCCACCACTGAAGTTCCCTTTTCAGACAGGAAATGAGAGGAATTGGAAAGTCTACAGGGTGTGAATGCTGTAGCCAAACAGACTTTAGAAACCACTGAAGTTTCCTCTTGTGAAGTTTTGTCAGGGGGAGCATTGGGATGGTGGAAGCCATGAACCCCAAAACCCTGAGGAACTTCCTAGCTGAAACGTGGTAAAGAGGCAAAAGGTTTCTGAATTAGGACTTGAGATCCAGTGCCTTTTGAGGAGGGAGACTCTCATGAGGTTTGTCTGAATCCTGCACCCTAGAAAGCTGTGATCCTGAGAGAAGCAGAGAATGGATTTTTTGTACTTTATGGTAAAACCAGGCATTGCAGAAGAGAAATGGCAAAAGTATACTTTTCTTTGGAACTCTGGGGAAGTTGCCATAAAGAGGAGATCATCTACGTAAGGGAAAACATGGATTCCCTGAAGCCTGCAATAGGCAATCACAGGAGCTAGGCATTTTGTAAACATCCTTGGTGAAGTAGAAATCCCAAAGGGCAAGGTAGAGAACTGAAAATGCCAAGAAGCCACAGAGAAACATAAAAACATCCTGCAGTTGGGGTGTATTGGAATGGGTAGGTATGCATCTTTGATATCCAGGGAGGCTAAGAAGACTTGTAGCAGAATTAGAGGGAACAAGGTTTGAACAGTTAACATACGGAAGGTGAGTACCTTCAGAAAGGTGTTGAAATGAGACAGATCTAAGATCTATGATCAAGGGCCATCCTTTCTGGGCACCAGGAACATTCTGGAGTGAAACCTCTTCCTTTTTGGCCTTGAGGGACTTCCTGAATGGTTCCTTGTTTCCATAGTTCTAAAAGTACCTCTGGAAAGGAAGGTAGTTGTTCCTTTGGTGGTTGGGGAGTGCCCTGAAGGAAAGCAGGCAGTCTCAGAAAATATCCTTTTTGAATGATGGAGGGGAACCCAAGAGTCTTGAGTTATGCTTTCCCAGACTGGCAGGGACAGAGAGAGGTGCTGGAAAAGGGCCGCTTCTGAACCGGAGATGCATGGGCAACCCTGGACTGTTGAGGTCTCCAACCATCATTTTTTTGTTTTAGGTGGAGGAGGGCAGGAGTGCCTACATTCAAAGGCAGTCTTTTCTGGGTAACTTCTCTGGAGTTTAGGCACTGGAGAAACAAAAATGTGATTTTAATTCCTGCATCTCTTTTCCCTTTTCCTGCATAGATTTAAATAAACTAGCCACTGCAGGACCAAATAAAGTGAAATTGTCCAAAGGAGAATCCATAAGCTTGGATTTAATATCCTCTGGTAAAGGCTGGAGTCTTAACCAGGAGAATATCCTTAAGACAGAGCCAGAAACAGCTGCCTGCAGAGGCCTCTGCAGCATCATAGCTGCATTTGATGTAGTGGTGGACTACCTGTGAGGAAGCTCCCAGCAAGGATGCAGCCATAGTCTTGTTGTCTGAGTCAGGTGTATCTGAAATGACCTGGGAAAGTTGGGTTAGAAGGTCTAAGGCAAATTTGGTTGCGTGTGTCTGATCCCCAGGGATCACATCAGTCGCCCTGCTAGACAGGGGTCCAGGAAAGTAAATATTGTGGGAAGAAATAGCCAGGGAATTGTTATGACTAGGCTTGTATAGGCCCTAGGGCTGATAGCCTAGTACCAACCTATGAACTTATGAACCTAAATGCCAAGGTGGCCAAAGTGTACACTTTCTTGCCTAGTCTTTTCTGGTTCCAGCTGTCCTTATCTGAAGGAAGGAGAGTGGTTGAAGGCAGTAACCCGGATTGTTTGTCTGAAGCCACCAAAATCACCAATGGATCTGCTGATGGTCATTTAAACAAGAACTTACAGTCCTCAGGGACTTTGTAAAATCAGTCAGGCATCTTTGGGGCAGGAGGCTGGAAGTCTGGCGCCTTGGAAGCAGAGGCAGAGGCATCCGGGAAAGCAGGTAACACAGGAGGAATAGCTGAAGGACTGGGTGATTCCACCTGCAGAAGGTTGTAGTTTCTTTTTTATACTTCAGACACCTGAGTGCTAGCCCAATTGAAATTTTCTCTCATTTTAACTAAGGTCTCACTAAAGAAAAGTTCTTCCATGGGTAAATCAGTTCCATTGGAGTCCTCCGTCAGGGAAGCATAATCTAGAGATGATGGGATCTGTGAGGTGTAGGCCAGAGATTTCTGTTCTGAGGAGGCCTCGTCATCTGAGGACACCTCTTCCCTGACTCTGTTTTGTGGTGATGATGTGCATGGTGGTATAGGGACTGAAACCCCAGAAGGGGGCTTAAGGGCCATAATGGCCTTGAAAAGACCTTGAGTGAGTTGTTCCCAGTCACTATGAAGTTCCTTTGGAGGGGAAAAATGTTTTGTTTTTGCTTCTTCTTTTGATGCAGGTTTGCTCTATGTAATGTTGCAGGGCCAGAAGTAGGCCTACATTCAATGTTATTTGAGTGGATTTCCTCCCGCACCAAGATCTGAGGTATCCCTTTAGGGCCTTCAGTAATTATGAGCCTCAGTTCCCCCTGTACATCCTGGAAAGATGTCTGCTCAACCTCTGAGGACATGCCAGTGGTCGGATCCAAGGTAGCCTCAACATCAGGCTCACCCTGCAATCTGGAACCAGAAACCAGCTGTATATCTGGGCTATCATCCACTTTGGGAGAGATGTCCATATAAAGAGTTGCAGCAGCAGCTTTGAGCCTTGGATTTTTGGCCTTCTGCTTAGTGACTGACTCGACTTTGGACCCCGAGGATCCCTCCATCGGGCTTTTCACTAATAACTTTAAGCACTGGTTTTCCAAGTAAATGGCTAAGGAGGAAAACCTACTCCTAAGGGTCTTGGGTACAAAGGCCTGGCAAATGGGACAGGATTTGTGATCATGTGTAGGCCCCAGACAGAACAGACACTGAAGATGGCTATCTTTATGTGGAGTTTGTCTTCCACACTGGCATTTGCCTTTTTTGGATGACATGAGCCCTACCATTAAACACTAGTAAAAGAAACAAGATTTCCCCAATGGGTCACTTATGTGAGAATTCACAGAAAACAGCAAAAGGCTCGGCGAGCAAACCGACATTCAAGGTGGTG
Organism: Protopterus annectens; assembly: GCF_019279795.1. Lineage (NCBI taxonomy): Eukaryota > Metazoa > Chordata > Ceratodontiformes > Protopteridae > Protopterus > Protopterus annectens. The sequence continues at coordinate 345,421,528 of NC_056726.1, read as the reverse complement.
CGCAGGCTGGCGGCAGAAAAGTTCTGAGGTAGATGCGTACGTACATCACTTTTATGGCCAACGTATGACAGCAGCCTTCATGTGACGTACCATGCAGCCTACAGTAGTAAATGACTTTTGTATACTGGCCGACATCGGGTCACCTGCAGTGGAAATCTCCCTCATGTTAAGAATACTGCAACAGATGAACAGAAGGACATCTACTAGGATGATTATCTATGCTGTAGTTTACTATTTATTCATCTTCATATTAGGTATTGCAAGCATTAGAAACTCAGGTTTTGGTTGCAACATTTACCTAGGAGCAGCATAAATATTATTAAACCTTTTGGAACTGTATACATATACATCTGGCAGCTGCGGTGGTGGTGCTGCGGTAGCATTGTTGCCTCACAGTAAGACGTTGTCCTGTTCGATTCTCAGCTAGAGCATCTTCTGTGTGGAGACATGCGTGAATGGGCGTACCTTCGTTGAAGGTTGTGCGTCAGGGCCGGCAACTTGGCATGTAAAAATCTACTGCCAATCATTAGCAGACCGGAGTTCCGCTGTGGCGGCCCCTATCCGGGAAAAGCCGAAAGACACAACATACATATACATCTGGCAGTTGGATGAAAAAAATGCATGATACTGTAATTTGCTTGTACAGCAAACTCATCCTAAGAGATGTGAATCTTTGTGACACATCTACTTACAGTTTAGCTAATTAATTTTGTTTTCAGCTTTTGTTGCATTGTGAAAGAATGTCTGGATATGGTTATAGACACAATTAAATTCAGGGCAGACACAGCAAGAACTGAGTAAAGTTTGTAAATACAGAAATGTTTGCTTATGCACAAAGCATTTGTCCAGTCATTCATAAGTGAACGCTTCAAATGAAGGCAGTTTTTTCCACAAATAAAACAGTGAATCAGAACCAAGCTGCCAAAAAGAATGTGTCAGTAGTTGTTGCACTGTGTGGAGGCCTCAGCATGAACTTTTTATCAGATGGAATCCTTTCTGACATTTAAGGGGGATTGACAGTATTCATTTAATTACTTGTCAGGCGTAATTTACAGGCCAGCTGTGACCCATACTTACTGTAACTAAAACGTGTACTTAATGGTATTTTCATAATTAAGTGATGACTAACTATGGAAAATATATAAGCTATAAAATTATTAGCAGCAATGATTTACTGCTGAATAAGGAATAAATCATGCACATTTTGAGGACTAAAAGTAATAAAAGTAATAAGAAACATTGTTATTTATTGATATATTTCCTGTTTAAATACAGATATTAAACAAATCACCTTGGTATGAAGTAATGTCTGCAGTGTACAATACAGTTAATCGCTGTTGTACAGTATGTTAGTTCCATGTCCATGCCTTTATGAAGAAGCATCTAGTGATTTTTTTCTGTTAGCAATCAGTGCATATAATCTCAATATTTTCTGCATATCTGCCTATTGCAAACATTTTGGTTGAAAATGCAGATATTTTGGTTGAAGCTTATCACCATTTTAATCATTCTAAAATTAATAAATAATTTAATAACTACAAACATTTCCACCCACTGTTGATGAGTCATATCTGACTCCTATAGCAGCCACATGCACATCCAGTTCCATCCACTAAGGTTACAACACAAGTACGAAATGGAAGTAAATTTCCAGGTCTCTCTTCCGCATCACACACACACACACACACACACACACACACACACACACACACACACACACACACACACACACATACATATCACATGCACACCTACGGACAATTTTGGGTTTCCATTCAACCTACTGATTGTCTTTGGTATATGGGTAGAAATGGAGTACTTTCTATGGGTTGGTTTAAAGCTGTAGAAAGTACCCCAGCAGTGCAAGGCTACATAGCCTTCCACACATTTAGACCAACAACAGTACAGACTGGAGCCAAAGGTGGAGGTGTCTCGATCTACATTAGAACAAACATGCCTCTAGGTTAGTTAAACAGGATGATACAATGGAGCTCATCGACTTGCTAGTCACCATGGATAAGGTCCCTCAGCATAGCATGGTTATCATGGCTAGCTACAGGTTATCATCTATGCTCCTATTGTCTCATGACTCTTACCTAAACCTACAAGATGCACTCACCATCCAACCAAGCACTCTATTCATGGGTGACTTTAACTACCTCTCTGTAGACCTGGAAACTTATAGTGCTTCAAACTCACAGTCACAATGCTTCCTTGTCTTTATTAACACACACACTCTGAAACAGATAGGGCATTCTCCAGCCAGACGATCACACATACTGGTTCAGGTACTAACCAACATGAGAGAGTGTTGCACCCCGCCCCCCCGGTCATGTGCTCACTGAGGTTGGATCACAAAGCTGCCTCCTTTGAAGTAAAACTCTACCCATAAAATGCAGCTATACCAGTAACAGGAACTATTCTAAGGCAAACTACAATGTATTAAGTGACAGTGTGTCAAAATTCAAGGCTTCCCTAACCCCGAGACCACAGCTACCTATGCAGAATTATTCATGTAGTTCCTATACACACATGTGATGGCTGCATAGAGGCTGCTGTACCTACTAGAAGTAAACCCAAAACAAGCAGTAAAAACTAACCCTACTAGTGGAATCTTCACCTAAACAGGGTGTGTAATAAAAGAAGACAACTCATAAGCAAAATCAAGAACAGCAACTCCCGTAAAGCTAAGTGTTGTCTTATACAACTAAACAAGAAACATAGAAGTCTAATTAAGGGGTCTATATTAGAACATCGAAAGTTTAATGGTTCGAATCACTAAAGGTCAACCTTTAATGATCAAACCATTAAAATTTCGAATGTTCACAAAAAATACATAAAAAAAAAAGAAAATCTAAAGGGTGTAAGCAGGGGGGCAAGCCCCCCTGCACCCCCTATACCCCCTGTTACTTAAATATATCTACTCCGAGACCGCACTACATAAATCTCCCCTTACAGAGATTTCCATTTACCCATTTGACGTTCTGCACTTTTGCTATTCACGTGTCGGCAATGTCAGATTCAACATTGTCGGCTTTCAAGAATATAATAGGTAACCCTAATTAAGTCCAACAAGGCCAACTACAAGGTCAGGATAACCTCACAGGCTAAGGAAAATTACAAGGCCTTCTTCAGATATGTCCGGAACCTTAAAGGTAACACACAGCAGTCTGCTGAATTGATGGTGAATGGTACCACGATCACCAATCACGTTGATGTAGCAAATCTACTGGCTGATAAATTCAGCTCAAACTTCCCACCCCACTCCTCCCCAGCTCCACCAGGTAAAATCCCCTCCAACGTACTATCCCTGACTGTTAGCAGGGACCAGGTGCTGGCAGCACTTGCTAAAGCCAAGAATCCTGCCTCCATGGGTGCAGATGACGTCGTTGGTTGCCTCCAACAGTCGAAAACATGACCTGTTCAGACCACTTTGAAGCCCTATCTGACTACAGCCTTGAAACAGGTTACGTTCCAAGTGAATGGAGGACTGCAACTGTCATTCCCCTCTGCAAGGGCGGACTGTCAACTGAACCAGAGAATTACAGACCCATCCATCTAACAACCCTAATATGAAAAGCCGTGGAATGAATTATCATGAAAATGATAAAAAAGGACATTGGCAACCTACAGACACTGGACCCATCCCAATTTGGCTTTGTTACGGGAAGGTCAGACCTACTTAATCTGGTAGACTGCTTTGAGAAGATCACCAAGGCAACTGTAACCCAAATTAATTACTCCATCGATAAATTACCTGTAACAGTTAATCCAGTAGTAAAGGATCTGAGAACATATATAAACAGCAATCTGGCCTTTGACCAACATTTAGGTAAGATAGTAAGAAAATCATTCTATCTTTCCAAATTATAGGTAAGGGTATGGCATCCAGGTCCAGGAAAGGTATAATGCCACTCTACTCTGCCCTTATCTGACCTATTATTGAATAAAGTGCCCCCTTTGGCATGTATCTAACCAGACACTTGTAACAGTTGAAATTCCCACAAAGGTTTCTCACCAGGGGAATTCAGGGCAAGAATACCCTGTCCTACAATGATTGCTTAAAGGCTCTGTCTCTATATTCAGTTTCCTACAGGTTGCGGAGAGAGGATCTTTGCCTATCTTACAGGGCTTCCTCAGACCAGCTGTGATGAATCTGTTGAACGTACACAAAATAAACAGCACTAGGTCCAGAAATCTGAACTTCGCTTGTGATATTAAACAGAACGTGCTGGAGAGACAGCTCTATGTCCAAAAGGATAGAATAGGCTCACCATCTATGTAAAACAGAGTTCATCCCTGACCCTGTTCAAATGAAACCTTGACAATTGGATGGGAAATCATACAGTTTACCTCAGTCTGGCCCCCATGTTCCTTATGGACACAGGCTGTCAGTAAGAAAAGTATTATCCTAACTAACATCATTAGTTACAGCCCTACTAACATGCCCCCTCCCAAGTATGACGCTCATGGTACTTGGGACCCAAATGGTTTGAGGTGAGCATCTAGGCTTGTAAGGGTCCTAGTCGTGATTAGCCTAGTAACAATCTATGAAACTACGGACTAAAGTTCCCAAGGAAACCTCACAGGAAACCAGGGGAGGATAGTCAGACTCCACTTAGAAGGTATAAAAGCTAAGAACCAGGCTGTATTGAGTGGTAAAATCAAAGTTTCATCTCAATTCTTTCACTTTGATGGTATTACCAGATTCAAGAAAATAATTAAAGAAGTTAATCTTTTATTAAATATGGAATGAAATGCTTTTAACATTGCATTGCGTAAACAAGGCATTTTACAAATGAATATATAAAAGAAAATAAGAAAGCAGTAGATTTCACACAAGCCCTTTATTCAAATAATTTCAGTATAAAATGAGTAAGTACATGTTGTCTTTGTGGGCATTTTCTTATTAGATTCCCGGCTATGCTTGTAATGCTATGTCTCATCCCCCAAGTACTGAAGAATGTCTACTAGGTCATTGCACTTGAAATTATATTGATGATGATTTATTTGACAGTGTGAAATAGAAATGCCACTTTCTTTAAAGACTTTGCCAGTGGTGAAGTGTTTATATTTAGATCTATAGAGTGCTCCGATTCAAGCCTGTCTGTTGTCTTGGAGATCACTGTGACAGCCAGGTATGGATCATCATACTGGGACAGGTGCTGTGCCCTTGTGTCATATAGCTAAAGTAAATCAGGTATGTTGCAGTTTTCCTGATTGTTATTCAACCATTAATGAATTTGTACAAAACTATATCAGAGAGGTTGTCTTAAGACTTAGAATGTGATTAGGTTCCTAGCTTATTCACATTTGGACTCTGATTCACAGAGCCGTTTGAGTAACAGTAGCAAGGTTCTTAAGATGGATACTTAAATGTATGTGTAAAATTACTACACTTTCCATTTTTAACCTGATAATTGGACATGCTTGGTTTTACAAGAATTAAAGCTGTTTCAGCTGTTAGTATGCCCAGTTTTAGCACAACTTTACTGCAGCCCTGGGAATATCAGTAAATATGAAGCAGTGAGGAAATACAGTGAAAGAAAATGTCTGACTGAGTCCATTTAATTTTAAGAAAGAATGCCTTGCACTCAAAGACTTTGCCAGCTTCATGTAAGTTCTATAAAGTCAACTTATCAGAAAGTTAATCAATAAGAAACATACTAATTATCCAGTTTTTTAGGCATCATAGTTTTCTTTGAGGAATCCCCTACACCTCCATATAGTGGCTTCACCCTGTTATGCCAGAAGTTATTATAATCAGCTCTGAGGTAAATAAGGTCAGAACCTTGACAACACCAGCTGCCTTTGAAAGATATTCCTTTTGTCCAAGTATTGTTATTGAAACACTTGACCATTGTGCAAGTAGCATAATTCTAACTTTTTGCCAGTATGACAAGGGTAAGAAAGCAATCTAACCAAAGTCCTTAATAGGGGATGTAAAACCTGTTTCTCCATCATGTGTTCACCATATAGCTCTTTATACATCTCTTAGATGTTACAGGTCAGTGAACCTAATGTGGTAAATGACAAAATGACATGCTGTCTAGATGTTATCATCCCATTAGCCCCTGATTAGGAAGAGCTGGAATTGTGTGGACTAGCTGGGCAGGCAGTTGGTGAGCAGTTGAAGGAACTCTCTCCTTTTCTGTAGAGAGTGATTTGCAATTCTCAGATCCTTGTGTCAGCAGCACAGACAGGGTGGCAGCCACTTGTGTGCAGTCACTTTTTACCCCAAATCACTGTTTTATGAAAAAATAAACTACAATCCTCTCTCTTAATAATACTATGTTTGACATTTCAACTGTAGATCCTAAACTATACATATCATTTAATGTGTGTACATATCTGATTTACATAATACTATGTTTGACATTTCAACTGTAGATCCTAAACTATACATATCATTTAATGTGTGTACATATCTGATTTACACTGAAAAATGCCACAGTGTTTTATTATATGGATGCAAAATGAATATCTTCTGTGTTTTGTAATTGTAGATGTACAATCCTCTCTCTTAATAATACTATGTTTGACATTTCAACTGTAGATCCTAAACTATACATATAATTTTAATGTGTGTACATATCTGATTTACACTGAAAAATGCCACAGTGTTTTATTATATGGATGCAAAATGAATATCTTCTGTATTTTGTAATTGTAAAAACTGTAGTTTTTTTTTTCCTTTTACAGTGAAAAACTCTTATTATGTTTCTTTATGTATATATTTTTGCAATGTTCTCTGTACTTATATCTGTAATAACTGTGGATCTTCACTCCCAGGGCCTCCACTGAAAATGGAATCAATCCTGTCTGGACTTTCCTGATAAACAAAGATAGATAGATAGATAGATAGATAGATAGATAGATAGATAGATAGATAGATAGATACAGACACTGGATTCTACCCAGTTTGGCTTTGTTAAGGGCAGATCCTGCCTCTTAAACCTGGTTGATTTCTTTGAAACAGTCACCAAGGCCATTGACGAGGGGAAGGTGATCCACACAGCCTACCTGGACCTCGCAAAAGCCTTCGATACAATACCCCACTCGGGCATTATAGATAAGCTCACCAGCTTAAATATAAACCCCTATGTCACTAGATGGATTGCAAACTGGCTCAAGGACAGAACCCACATGGTTAGAATTGCTGGAGCCATGTCAGACTCCAAACCAGTTACAAGTGGTGTCCCACAAGGCTCAGTCCTGGGACCTCTCTTGTTCGGTATATATTTCTCGGAGGTACAGGCCAACATGGAAGGACTGTGGCTGACCAAGTTCACAGATGACTGAAAACTGGGCGCCATAATCGACTCTCCAGCTGACACAAGCATCCTCCAAAAGGGCCTCATAGAAACAGACAACTGGTGCCAGAGCCATGGCCTCAAGCTAAATGCCAAAAAGTGTATAGTCATCCCCTTTGGCAAAAACAAAGTGCCCACAAATTATCACATAGGTGGTTATCCATTAAGTACAGAAGAAGTAATTAGGGACCTGGGGACCCAAGTTGATAGCAATCTCTCATTTGATAACCACGTGGCCAAAGTGGTTAGAAAAACATTTTATATAGCCCACCTAATCATGACGGGATTCACATCTAGATCAGGGGAGGTCATCGTGCCTCTTTACTCATCCCTCATCAGGTCCATAATTGAGTACAATGCCCCTTTTGGGATGTACCTTACCAGACACTTGCAGCAACTGGAAAGACCCCAAAAGTACCTCACCAAGAGGATCAAAGGGCTGAAACAGATGCCATATGCTGCCCGGTTAAAGAAACTTCAGCTCTACTCAGTGGCATACCGCCTGTTCAGAGGCGATCTGTGCCTGATGTATAAAGCCATGTCCAACCCAGAATTAATGGACATGTTGCACCTCAGAAAATCCAAATCCCATCGAGCCATGTGCTCGAGAGACTTGAACCTCAGCACTGAAATAAATAGGACATGCTGGAGGGACAGATTCATAACCCAGAGGCTCCCTTCACTCTGGAATAAAATCCCAGTCCAGGTTAGGCAGAGTCCCTCATTGACTCTCTTCAAGAGGAATCTTGATGAGTGGATGGGAGATTGTAGGTTTACCACGGGTATCACTTCTGTGCCACTGTTAGACAGAGGCACAGTATACTAACCTCGAAAAAGGGCATAGCAAAATAAATTTAAAATGTGTGGCGAAAGCCAAACACATTCTGGCTAGGCTTAAATGCCCTAGGGCAGATAGCCTAGTATGAAACTATGAACCTATGAACCTATGATAGATAGATAGATAGATAGATAGATAGATAGATAGATAGATAGATAGATAGATAAAACCATCAGTCACTTCTCATATCAAATTATTAGGGATGATAGTGGATGATGGTCTTAAATCTGACTTGCGTGTGTGTGTGTATATATATATATATATATATATATATATATATATATATATATATATATATATATATATATATATATATATATATATAAAACATTGCAAAAAAAAACAACTCCGCAAAAATTAGGGATGCTTTACAGAACCAACAACTTTCTCATTAACACAACTAAAACTACTCTTGCCACTATGTACCTCCTGTCATCACTAGTTTATGGCACTCCTACCCTTACTAACTTGCAGGTATCACAAAAAGTATAACTTGAACAATGCTGTAATAAAGTGGCTAAATTCACAGCAAATGTATGTGTCAGACCCCACCACTGAATAGCACTAAAAACCGTTAGAATGACTCCACCAACTAACATATGCAGAGCTTCTTACCATGTACAAAATTACCCAGCATCCATCTGCTTGTCCAGCACTAAATAGAATTCTACAGAACTATATTCCCACTCGGTCATTACAAACCTGTATCCAAAAGCTCCTATCCATTCACAAGCCTATCAAATCTGCTGAGCATTGTCTGTACTCATACCATGTTGTTAAGTCCTGGAACGCCGTATCTGTTTCCATCAGGTCAATGCCCTCCTTCCAGTGCTTTAAAACTATTCTGAAAGACTTCTTAGCCAAAATCTGGCTCTGTTCTTTCTCAACCCCAGAATGAACTATATCCCAAAATATGAACAAGTACCTATTCATACCTTATACCTCCTTACTTCCCCTTCTTCACTCACTTCCTTCTTTCAATAATTTTTCGCCCCTGACTCTCTCTCCAAATATGCCATAACCCTGTTTCTCTCCTATGTCATAGACCCTCATCAATATGACTTTGTCCTTAAGAGAAGACAAGAGGAGCAAGGGGTAGTATTAAAAGGTGTCAATCGTTTTGTAAATTTTATTTTATTTTATTTTATTTATTTATTTTACATTTGTTGACCGGGCTAGTCTAGTTGGATATATGTCCATTTTCAGTAGAGGCCCGGGGAGAAAAGCTCCAATGGTTATAACAAGTTAAACAGAGATAGGCAATACAATACTAAAATGTGAAGACAGAGCTAGTTAATACACGATATACACAATATAGTCGAAGCAAAAACCAAAAGTATAATAGACAAATGTCTTATAAATTTTTTTTTTTTTTGTTACAATAGTCATACAGTATGTAAGAGATAACATATATCTATATAGATGTTATATAAAGGTAGACCTATAAAGGGTGTAGGGAGCAGAGATTGTAAGAATTATGGAAGAAGAAAAGATAGAGAGGAAGAAGCAGAGTTAATCCGGGTTGTTGCAGGAGCATAGCCAGTGTTTATTGAGATGAATTTTCAGTTGTCTTTTAAAAAGTGGGAGAGAGGACAAAGATACGATATCAGAGGGTAGTTTGTTCCACATTTTTCCAACAGAGTTGGAAAAGAGACAGTCACCTGCAGAGTTATTGGGTTTGGTTATATTAATCAGTAGTTTGTTGGAAGAGCATAAATGTTTCAGGTTATTGTATGGTGTGATGAGGTTAGAGAGTATAGGTATTTTAGTTGGTTGGTATAAGATCTTGTGAGCTATTAAGAACTGTTGAAGTATGAGTTGGTTTGGAAGTTCAAGCCAACCTAGTTGTCTTAGGTTCAGGCAGTGGTGAGTTCTAAATGGGGATCCTGTAGCAAATTTAGCAATATTATAGTAACATGTTGATAGTTTCTGAGGTTGTTTTTGGAGAGATTTGTGTATATGGGGGAAGCATATAGAAGAGTAGAGATGAGGTGAGATCTGGCTAAGGTGGTCCTTGCTTCAGGTGTAAGGAAGGGTTTGATTCTGTAAAGGGATCCAATTTTTTTATTCACTAATTTTATTGTGTAAATAAATGACATGTAAATACCATCTGCACTTAAATTCTTTCAGTTAGCAATGATGTTGCCAAACTTTTGACCTTTTTTTTAAATATTTTTCAGAGTTTTAAATGTCATCACCATTGCATCAGACGTTAGACATCTTCTATAATAATTTCCTTCTTGTGTTGAAATAAGGCCATTTACCTCACAGTATTTTAGAATTCAGATCAGAGCTATAATGGGTTTCCTCTGCCACCATTACTGTTTGAATTTGCCTTTAGACCATTAGCACTTCTGGTCATGAAGGGCCCAACCAGACACAGCATTAGCTATTTTTTTGAAGGTGATCCAGTTTTTTTCCTTATAGATCGAAGTTACTCAGGAACTCCTCAAGTGCTGTTTGACAGCCATGTTTGGTAAGTTGTGTTGAACAGTATTATGAGAATAATACTGAAGCCTTCTCATTCACTTGCACTTTACTTGGATCTCAGACAGGTTAATCTCCTCAGAAGTATCTTTACTTGCCAGTATTTTACAAATTATAGTAACCAATGATGGTGTCTCCCTTCAAATACACTATGGTTTGTAATACTGGTCATTCATGTTATTTGGGCAGTATTTCATGTGCCACTAAATCTGCCTAGTATCTAAACACTTACTTTATATACAGCTTTGGTAGATCCTAAAATATCCAACATCAGGAAAGAGAATAAATATCCATCCATCCAGTTTCTAAATTGCTTGCTCCCACAGTGTTCATTTTGTTCATTTTGTGTGGCAGTCACTAAAAATCAGATGTCATCTGAAACTTCACTATAAATCCACTTCTCACTGAGGTATATCTTCCTGACCTTGATGCTTGTAGTTTGCCAAGCATTTTTGATTGTGTTTCAGTCAGGCAGAATCCAAATTCTACTTTTCCAATATAGTGTATGCTATCAAGGCACAGAATCCACGTACTGCAATCTATCCAGATACCTGTTACATCATATTATCTTCAGCATATTATCAAATAATAGTCAGCCATACTCTGTGCTGACCTCACTTTTTGTAGAATCCACAGAGTTACCAACAGGAATGTATATAGAAAGAGACAAATATAGATATAGTTTAATATGTGTGTATGTATTTGTAGCCATGATTCATAAAAGGATACAAAAATCATACTGGGCCAGAAGCTAAAACATATTTGTTGTATATGGAGTCCCAAGACCCCATTTTATTACTTTGCAACAAAAACATTTATTTATTTATTTCCATATACATCAGTTCATATCCTTATAGGATCATAGGATCATAGAAGGTTACTAGGCTAATGCCCCTGGGGCCCTTACAAGCCTAGCCAAGAGTGTAACCCCAAAAAAGAAACCTTAGTCAGCACCTGTTGTCCCTGTCAGTGAGGGACACAGATGGAACCCTTGGGACAAATTTGTGGTTTCCCATCCACTCTTCAAGGCTGCACTTGAAGAGGGTTAGTGACATACCCGGACATGTATGGAAAGTCTATTCCAGAGATGGGGCAACCTCTGGGAGACAAACCCCTCTCTCCAGCAGGTTTTGTTAATGTCACTCATTAGATTTAGGCCTTTCGAGCATTACAGATCAGACTCGTCAAGCTAATCAGGTGATGGTGGCACTGTAATGTTCTCAGCCCAAACACTAGCCTCCCTACAGCCATAGAATCATGGCTAGATAGCTCAGACTTGCCCTAAAATGCTAAAAATAACATGTGATACTTTTCACCCCTAAAAACTACTCATAACAAAAACAATCTTTTCATATCTTATCAGCCAACAAAATAAAAACAGACTATGTCACACAGGAAAAACTCCTTGGAGTAATGCTTGGTGATAATCTCAGATATGGACAACACCTACTCCTAGCCATCAAAAAACAAATTGGAAACTAGGATCCCTCTATAGGGCTAGGGAATTCCTCACAAATAACTCCAGAAAAAGCATAGCATAAACATACTTACTTCCATTCCTGCTCTATGCCTCACCCATCTTTACAAATCTTAATTGAACCATCAAAAATAAACTATTGACAGCCTATAACAAAATTGCAAAATTTGCTACAGAAAAAAACACCATTGCAAAGCCTTAACTGGCTAGAACTTAAAAAAATACCTCAACTACCATCAACTTATTAAAGCCCATAAACTAATAAACTCCGCAGAAAAATACTGCAGTAACCCTATACCACTAATCATGCCCTATGATCCAACAACAAAGCTTTTCTATTTATCACAAAAATCAAATAACAGCATGGGAAACTCACTATAGTCTAACCATGAAGGAAAAATCTGGAACCAAATCCTCCAGAAATAAGTCAGGTAGACACACTGCATGTCTTCAAAATATAACTAAAGAAACACCTGCTAAATAACTGGTTGAACGCATGCACTAACCCCAGGCTAACTCTCCCCCTGTCTGCAACCTAAACTCTACCGTAAAAGTTACAATCCCTTTACTTAACCTTTCTCTACCCTAACCTTGTGCATGTTCATAGGTTCATAGGTTCATAGGAAGGTACCAGGCTATTGGCCCTAGGGCCCATATAAGCCTAGCCAAAGGTACCCTGGCTTTCGCCACCCAAGAAAATTATTTTCCAGTGGCACTGTTGAGCAGAGCCACAGAAGTGATCCCCGGGGTGAATTTCCTATCTCCCATCCAATCATCAAGATTTTTCTTGAAGAGTGCTAATGAGGAGCTTTGTTTGATATAGATAGGTAGTTTGTTCCAGAGTATTGGAAGTCTCTGGGACAGGAATCTATCCCTCCAGCATGTTCTGTTTATTGTGGTGACAAGGTTTAGGTCTCTAGAGCATGTAGCTCATAGGGATTGGGATTTCTTTAAGTGGAGCATGTCTAAAAGCTCTGGGTTTGACATAGCTTTGTGTGTTAGGCAGAGATCACCTCTGAGTAGGCGATATGCAACAGAGTAAAGCTGCAGTTTTTTGAGATGGTCTGCATAGGGCATCTGTTTGAGGATGGTAATCCTCTTTGTGAGGTATTTCTGTGGCCTTTCCAGTTGTTGTAGATGTCTTGTGAGGTACATACCAAAAGGGGCATTGTACTCTATAATGGGTCTAATGAGTGACGAGTAGAGGGGAACAATGACCTCTTTTTTCCTGAATGAGAAACCTTTTGTGATGAGGTGTGCCACATAGAAGGATTTCCTGACTACTGTGGCGATGTGATTATCAAAGGAGAGACTACTGTCCACCTGTGTCCCAAGGTCTCTTATCACACTTCCCTGTGTTAAGTAGACTACTGTTTATGTGGTAGTTCATGGGTACTGAGTTTTTACCAAAAGGGATGACAATGCACTTTGTGGCATTGAGCTTGAGGCCATGGCTTTGTCACCAGGCATCTGTCTCAGCGAGGCCCTTTTGTAGGATGTCCACATCTTTTGGAGTTTTGATTATGGCTCCTAGTTTGCAGTTATCTGTGAACTTCATTAGCCAAAGACTTTCTGTGTTGGCCTGTACTTCAGAGAAGTAGATACCAAACAAGAGAGGATCCAGGACTGAACCCTGTGGTACTCCACTTCTCACTGGTCTGAAGTTGGATTTGGAGTCTGCTACTTTCACAGTGTGGGTTCTGTCAGTGAGCCAGTTGGCAACCCATCTTGTGACATAGGGATTTATACCTAGTTTAGTGAGTTTATCTGTAATTCCAGAGTGGGAGATGGTGTCGAAAGCCTTGGCGAGATCTAGATAGGCTGTGTGAACCACCTTACCCTCATCTATGGCTTCGGTGACTGCTTCAAAGAAGTCTATCAGGTTTAGGAGACATGATCTGCCTTTTACAAACCCAAACTGGGTGGGGTCCTGAGTTTGGAGATTATCAATGTCATTGTTTATAAGTCCCATGATGATACGTTCCATAGCCTTGCAGACCAGGCTCGTTAGGCTAATGGGGCAGTAGTTTCTGGGGTCTGTGGTGGCTCCCCCTTTGTGGAGTGGGATAACTGTCGCTGTGCACCATTCAGTGGGCACATAGCCTGAGGTGAGGCTATGATTGAACATGGTACTTAGGTGGGGTGCCAGTTCGTTCTGTAGTTCATGTAGAACACAGCCTGGGATGTCGTCAGGTCCCATGGATGCTGTGTTCTTGGCTTTGGATAGTGTGTTTTTTACCTGTGCAGCCGTGATTACAGGAACTTTGCATTCTATTCCTTATTGGAAATCATTCAATGTGAAATATCTGACAGAGAGACTGATAGCCAGCGAAATGTGCATAAGGTATATGGTGTCTGGAGACACTGGAAAACATGAAGGTCCTACCGAACACCCTGATATTGGGTGATTTCAATTACCCTACCATTCACTGGGAAAACTACTCAAGTACAAATTCCCAGGCCCAGTGCTTCCTGGAATTCATCAACTCAAACATCCTGGATCAGCTGGTAAACTCCCCTACCAGAGGTGAAAACATATTGGACCTAGTCATCACCAAAATGGGCGATAGGTGTTCCACACCAGGGTTAGATCAGACCATAAACTAATCACTCTGGATGTCCACACCTCACCACCACCCCCAACTAAGGAAACCACAGTAAAAAACTTTTCTAAAGCAAACTTCACCTTACTTAAGACAGAGATGGTAAGTTTCACAGCCCCCATTCTAAAGGATAATGCTGCCTAAGATGCAGAAACCTTTACAAATGCACTCTATGAGCACCTACAAGGATGCATGGATCATGCCATCCCTAGCAAAACCAAGACTCACTCCTCTAAGAGAAGGAAACCAGTTTGGTGGACCCCTGCAATAAACAGGCTATACAATAGAAGGAGGAAACTAGTTCAGAAAAAAAGCAAATCCCAAGAAGGAAAGACATGCCTGATCAGTATCAGTAAGAAACTAAGGTCCCTCATGAAATCATCCAAGGCTAACTTCGAATGAAAAATAGCCAAGGATTCAAAAGATAACCACAAAGCCTTCTTTAGCTATGTTAAGAATCTAAGTGTCAACTCGCAGATATGCACTGAACTAGTGCAAAATAGCACAAAATATACTGAACCTACTGATATTGCCAACATCCTGGCAGACAGATTCAGTACAAACTTCACCCTCCGTCTCACATCCAAAAGGGCCCACAACAATACTGGAAAAGTGTAGTGTCCCAAAAATCACAGATGCACAGGTGAAAACAGCCCTTTCAAAAGCCAAAAGCACAGCGTCAATGGGACCAGATGGTGTCCCAGGCTGCGTCTTGCATAAACTACAGAATGAACTAACCTCCCACCTAAACATGCTGTTCAACCTCAACCTCTCCACAGGCTATGTGCCCATAGAATGGCACACAGCAATGGTTATTCCTCTCCACAAAGGAGGGGCCACAACTGACCCTGGTAACTATTGCCCCATAAGCCTGACTAGCCTGGTCTGCAAGGCTATGGAGCGCATCATCATGGAACTCATTAACAAAGACATTGGGAACCTCCAAACACTTGACCTGACCCAGTTCGGCTTTGTTAAGGGCAGATCATGCCTACTAAACCTGGTTGACTTCTTCAAGACAGTCACCAAGGCCATAGATGAGGGAAAGGTGGTTCACACAGCCTACCTTGACCTCGCCAAGGCTTTTGACACTATTCCCCACTTGGATATTACAGAAAAACTCACCAGCCTGAACATAAACCCCTACATCATGAGATGGGTTGCCAGCTGGCTTACAGACAGAACTCACATGATAAGAATAGTGGGCTCCATGTCCGACTCTAAACCAGTCACAAGTGGTGTCCCACAAGGCTCAGTCCTGGGACCCATACTATTCAGCATATACTTCTCAGAAGTACAGTCCAACACAGAAGGACTATGGCTAACCAAGTTCGCCGATGACTGCAAACTGGGGGCCATAATTGACTCTCCAGCTGACATGGACATCCTCCAAAAGGGCCTTACTGAGATGGATACCTGGTTTCAAAGTCATGGCCTCAAGCTAAATGCCAAAAAATGCATAGTTATCCCATTTTGGAAAAACAGAACACCCATGAATTACACATAGGTGGCAGCCCCTTAATACAGAAGAGGTAATAAGAGATCTGGGGACCCAGGTAGATAGTGATCTCTCCTTTGACAATCATATTGCCAAAGTAGTTAGGAAATCCTTCTATGTGGCCCATCTAATTACTAAAGGGTTCGCATCTAGAAATAAAGAGGTTATAGTGCCTCTCTGCTTGTCACTCATTAGACCCATCATAGAGTACAATGCCTCATTTGGGATGTACCTCACAAGACACTTCCAACAGCTGGAAAGACCACAAAAGTACCTCACCAAGAGGATTACTGGCCTCAAACATATGTCCTATGTAGCCTGACTGAAAAAACACCTGCTGTACTCAGTGGCATATCGCTTGCTCAGAGGTGATCTCTGCCTGACTTACAAAGCCATGTCCAACTCAGAATTGATGGACATGCTCCACCTAAAGAAATCCAAGTCACTGCGAGCCACACGCTGTAGTGAGCTAAACCTTGCCACAACAATAAATAGAACATGTTAGAGGGATAGATTCCTGTCACAGAGACTCCCCATGCTTTGGAACAAAATTCCAAATTACATCAGGCACAGCCCCTCACTAACTCTTCAAGAGAAACCTTGACGAGTGGATGGGTAACAAAAAATGCACCCCTGGGATCACTTCATTGCCTCTGCTTGACAGAGGATCAGTTAATTAATCAATGGGGTGGCGAAAGCCGACACGCTCTGGCTAGGCTTATAAATACTGCCGGGCAGATAGCCTAGTACCTACCTATGAACCTATGAA
The DNA here is from genome assembly GCF_019279795.1 of Protopterus annectens. Lineage (NCBI taxonomy): Eukaryota > Metazoa > Chordata > Ceratodontiformes > Protopteridae > Protopterus > Protopterus annectens. Next base: position 345,404,543 of record NC_056726.1, on the reverse strand, counting down.
CCTATATATCAATAAGATATAACAGCTGGGCATATTCTTCTTTAGGACATTTAGTAGAACAATGTTTTATAAATTTTCTACATGATGTGCATTTTAGTTCCAGAAATTCTGTGAACAGGACTGGGACTTTTCATTTGTAGCTTATTTTATTCAGTGCGCTCGTCTCAATATCAGAATGTATGACAGTAAAAATCATATTAAACCTAACAGTAGTTACAAGTATAAGTGGATAACAAGTAGACTGTATGACCTTCCAATAAATTTATATGATGTGACAAAAAAAGCTCTGACTTGCACAATACAGAAAACCACTCAAGACAAAATAACCTATAATATGGAGAATGCTGGATTTAGCTTATAGCAAAGTATTAGTCTAGGCATATGAACACACTGTGAATAATGAACTGCAGTTTGGTTAATAACTATTTAATTGTTAGCCTCTTCCTGGTACTGACATAATGAAGATAAGTTATTCTTGCTGAGCAATGTTTGAAATTATTAGTTTAGAATATAACCACTATAGTTGACATCCCTATATATTTTTTGCATCTTGAAACAAGTTTTCCCTCCCTTTTTCTCCTTCTTGCTTGCTATTTCATATGTTTCTATTCAATAACACTTTTGATGAATGTTATTAAAATGAATGCTGATACATACTACAGCTGTTATATCAGCCTAAGAAGACCAGTAACATTTATGAAACAGAAGTATCCACATCCTAGGTTTACCTTAGTAGGGGTGAGAACAGTCTGTTGTAGTGCTTCAGTTACTCAGCAAAGATTAGAGAATTCCTCATTGGCTTACAACAGGAATACTCCCTTAAAAGTAACTGTTAGTAGATGACCAGCTAGAAGCTGGCACAAGGTGACAAATTTAGGTTTTATTAACTGTCGCAGTTGGCATACTTAGTTATCACTACATTTGACCTTCTCAGTGTCATCGCCAAGAACTTAACCCAAATCTTTACCTATTATTTCAGAAAATGTTGTGGCATCTTTCAGTAAAGCCTTATCAGTTCATATGCTCTGGATACGTCAATATGTTCTTCAGTCTTTGGGCAGTTATCTTGACTTAGTTTTGTGCTTTGTATTTTAATATATTGTGTCCTATGAGACTTAACTCTTCAATATAATTGCTTATGCTTGTGTGCTGTGTGGTGATAAGTTATCATGGCGAGCTGTGTTTCTGCCACAGTCCTCTGTGTTAATGCCTAAGCCACAATAAATATTGGTACTCCTGGTCAAAGGCTCATTACTTGCCTCTTGTTTAAACAATTTCAGTTAATCTGTGGCTTCTTGTTGGAATCCCCTTATTCTGAGATACAGTGGTCTGTAGTAAAAAAAAAAGATCCCCTCTTATTGTTGTGATGTGTATGAGGGGAGCTCTGATTTCGTTCTGCCTTAGTCATGTGTGCTGGCAGGAAAACTTTTCATAAGTAGACCCCTCAGAGGTTACCTTAAAATACACCTACTGATTACAAGGAGTTCCGGCGTGTAGCTTGCAAGACATTTCCCTGCGAGCTACATCGCCAAAACCAAATGGTTGCAGCAGCAATTTGCCATAGATCAATACAGCTGAATAGCAAAGCCACTGCAGCTGTGCACTATGCACAGTAATTTTGCAACTGGTGGCGATCCTTACAGACAGCTGCCCAGCCGTATTCTAGCATGGACGGCCATACTAGATGTTTACCATGTTCCGTATTCTCATGTAAGGAATGCATTTATTGTATTATTTATTTATTTTATTGTCAGTCTGATAATAAATAAATAAATAATACAATAAATGCATTCATTGAGATATAGGAACATGGTAACATCTCAGTACGCCTTCCCTACTAGAATACGGGCCGGCAGCTGTCTGTAAGGATCGCCAGCCAACCATTTGGTTTTTGGCGATGTAGTCAGAGGCAAATGTCTTATGAAGCTACAGACCGGAACCCGATTACAGGTGTTCAGGTCTGCACCCTCAGACCACTGGAGGGATTACCACTCTATCCTGTTGCTGGGGGGGTGTGCAGTTTACCCAGCTGTGTTCGTCCTGTTTGTAGATATCAGACTCGAACTTTGGCTAGAGCAAGACATAGCTTCCTCATCCTCAACCCCAACCCCAAATAGCTAGCTATCAGTGTCTAGGAAAACATTAAACTTGCAAATAAAACCTTTAAGAGTGTTTAATTCAGAAAAGTAAAAAAAGAAGCATGTCTAGTAGTTTATATACAAGAAACAATATTGATCATATGCACGCTGTTTTGCTTGTCCCTGCATGTTGTGTTCTGTCTCAGCTGTTCTGTTGAGTAAAGACAGAAGTGATGCATTTGTCAAACAGATTCAGTCAGAATAGCTTTAGGGCATTATATAATAGTTAATGGACTGGATAATTGAAGCAATGATAATTGCTACTTTCATTTTCTGGTTTACTGTTTTCCATCTTGTACCAGTCTGTGGTAGCCAGTTAATATCATCTGTGTTGCAAGGATACTTTAAAGGCAGCATCTGTCAAAATCTTTGTACAATTCAAAGTCTCAGAACTCAAAATAGTAATGCAAAAGTGTTATTCAGCCCAGTACATCTATAGCTTTTCTCACCGAGTCTGTAAGTGCATTTTCCAAAAGCTAGTCTTCCTCCTAGGGAGTCAGAACAATGAGCAACCTACGCATACGCTGCATAAAGATGGCTAAGAGCATTTATCTTGCACACCTAGAGGTCAAAGTACTTTAATACAACACCTGACATAATGGAAATGGTTCCATGTACTCTTTAGTTGCTCATCAGAAACTTACTTAAGTTCATAGCCACTCTCAGATATCTGAATATATGAGCTGGCATCTTGCTGGCCCCGTCTACAGAACAGCAAGGCACACCATACCTCTCAACTGTTATGGTTTTAATCATAGTGCTGTGATTTTGGCCCTCAGATTTAGCTTTGCACCTCCAAGATTTAAGATGTTCCTCAGAAAATCAGACTTGCTTATAGGTGCTTAATTTACTAAATAAATAAACTAACCCTATACAAAGATTCACTACCACTAACTATATAGAGTGCAGTATATAAAGGCTTTCTATTCTGAAAAATAAGAAACTGCTCCTCTTTCTGACTCTTTGCTATGACTTTTAAATGCCAGTGCTATGATTTCTAATGCTAGTGCTATGATTTTTTAATTCTTGGAGGTGGGGCTAACATTCCTATTTCTATTGCTTGAATATTTTGTAGACCAAGACAACATCTAAATCGTGTGCAAACATTTCATCTTCCCAATTCAAAGCATCCTGACTCATTAGCACTCCAGTATCTTTACCCAAGACGTATACACATCACATTGTGGAGAGTTTGGGGCCATAATATCCCCACCAGAGAGTGTAATTAATATTTTGTGCCCTATGAGCCTTAACTCGGGAAAGTAAAGATGACAAGAAATAACAGGTAAAGGTACATTTTCACCTGTTTCTGAACGTATCCTGTGCCAGTTCTCCTTATCAGACTGTCAGAAAGGCTGAATATTTTGACATAGTTTCTCCTGTCATGGTCTTTATGGTCATCAAGTGTGTCTTGAAAAAGATTCTACTTGTATAGAATGGCCTACAGCAAAGCTTTGTTTTCTTTATGGCACCTCCTTTGTGTCTCATGTATTTTCTGGGGTCCGTAACACAAAATCACATCCAGTGCTATCGCAACTGATATTAACAAAGTAGAGTTTTTAAACACAATCTAAGGATAAGTATACTTATTTGAACATGAAAAGAGCAAATGAATGCTGCAGGATTCTGAAAGAAATGCATATGTAATCCAGACAGTGTTTTGTTCATGAAGTACACAGACTTATATAGCATATCTAGTAAACTACTAGAACTTATTATTATTGTATGACTGAGTGGCAGAAATTCAAGTGAATCTAAGATATACCATTATTAGTGACATAAAACAAGCAAGGTCACAGCTAAGGGTTTAAAACAGTGAGATCTAATGTAGATAATCTACTAAAAAAATACTGAAATAATTGTAAAATGAGTGGAAAAGTTTTTATAATTTTACATTGTATTGTGAATACCAACAGCCATATTACCCCAAATGCATTGCACAAAACAGAGTAGATTACTAAAACAGCAAAGAACAAACATGATTCCAATAGCCCAACCCTCTCCCCAGCTTCACTTCTGTACTCCCCCTTAGTTCTGAGTATAGTAACTCTGATGATGAATTATGTTGGGGAAAGGAGAGTGCTTGATTTTGCTTGAAAACCAACTATTGTGTCTATCTCTGAAACAGTACAATATTGAAATTAGTTTACATAGCTAACTTGAATGTGAAGGGACACATTTCCCACAATGACAAGTGCCTATTCCCTGCAGAGAGCAATTGTATTACAATTATTTGATTTATGAATTCATTTTAACTTTGAAATGTTTACTTTATATTCAGATATTCTGATTCATTAACAGTGGACTTAACAAACGGGTGTGCGTGTGAGCATATATTTTCTGTGGATACCACTGAGTATGGGCCTATGTGAGTTTGCCCGAGTTAGCTACTATTTACGAAAGTTTGAAAAATTATGATTCTAGGTTCTTGGGGTCTGCTTCTGGCTGTGAAAAGTCTGTTATAAAGAGTGCAACACTGATAAATAATTGAGTATAAATCTAAAATGTTTTTTTCTCTGGCTGTCTGACTAGTGATTTGTTCTGTTTCTGTGTAGGTCGCCATGCTTAAAGTCATCCATTGTAGAGTTTCTCCTGTCTGATCTTTTTATTACACAGACATTTAGCTTAATTTATAGGTTCATAGGTAAGTACTAGCAATCAGTATGCAGACCATTTAAAGCCTGGCCAAAAAAAACTTATTCAGAATTTCCCTCTAACCTCAAGGAGGGCAAGACAAGATAGTTTAGGAGAGAATATGAGGCGGCCCATCCAGTTATCTAGGTTTACCTTGAAGGTGGCAAGGGTGCTACTCTGCTTGCCATGCAGTGGAAGTTTGTTCCGGATGTGAGGAATAAGTTGGGATATGAATCCATCACATCAACTTGTTTTATTTATCTGCTGATAAAAGTTAATTCCTTTAACTGGGTATTTGAAGTACCATTAGTTGTGTGAAGGGATAGGAGATCAAATAAGGCTGGGTCTTTCATGGCACAAAAGGCTAGACATATCTCCATGTAGGAGCCTGAAGGAGATTAAGTACTGAGAAAGGGCTGCCAGTCTTTCCTGATAACTTAGATTGTTTTGGCCACTAATCTTTTTAGTTATGAATCTCTGAGGTCTCTCTAATTGCATGATATGTTTAAATAAATACGTACCAAAAGGTGCATTATATTCAATAATGGGTCTGATAAGATATGAGTAAATTAGGATTAAGACTTCTTTGGATCTAGTGGTGATGCCTTTGGAAATAAGATGGGCCACATAACAGACTTCCCTAACGATTATGGAGACATGATGGTCAAGTAAGGAATTAACAACAAGAATACCCTGAAGCCTTAAAACAGTATCTAATTAGAGGGGTTCATATCCTGTACGGCAAGTGAAACTGTTTTGTTTACCAAACTGAGTCATGCTACATTTTTTTACCTATAACTTGAGAACATTTTTCTTGTACCTGTTGTTAACATGGTCTAAGCCATGTTGGAACAATTGTGAGTCAGTTGAAGATTAAGTAACAAAACCTAATTTACAGTCCTCTACAAACTTAATTAACCATAGGCCAGATTTGTTGAAGTGAAGGTCTGAGAAATATATGCCAAATAGGAGAGGGTCATAGGTTCATAGGTAGGTGCTAGGCTATTGGCCCTAGGGCCTATATAAGCCTAGCCAAAAAGGTACCCTGGCTTTCGCCACCCAAGAAAATTATTTTCCTGTGCTCCTGTCGAGCAAAGCCACAGAAGTTACCCTAAAGGGTCCATCTCTATACCGGAAGAATGCAAAGTTCCTGTAATCACGGCTGCACAGGTAAAAAACACACTCTTCAAAGCCAAGAACACAGCATCCATGGGATCTGACAACATCCCAGGCTGCGCTCTACAGGAACTGCAGAACGAACTGGCACCCCACCTAAGTACCATATTCAATCATAGCCTCACCTCAGGCTTTGTGCCCACTGAATGGTGCACAGCGATGGTTATCCCACTTCACAAAAGGGGAGCAACCACAGACCCCGGGAACTACCCCCCTATTAGCCTGACGAGCCTGGTCTGCAAGGCTATGGAATGTATCATCGTGGAACTTATCAACAATGACACTGGAAATCTCCAAACCCTGGACCCCACCCTGTTCAGGTTTGTAAAAGGCAGACCATCTCTCCTAAACCTAATAGACTTCTTTGAAGTGGTCACCAAAGCCGTAGATGAGAGTAAGGTGGTTCACACAGCCTATCTAGAACTCGCCAAGGCTTTCAACACCATCCCCCACTCTGGAATTATAGATAAACTCACTAAACTAGGTATAAATCCCTATGTCACAAGATGGGTTGCCAACTGGCTCACTGACAGAACCCACACTGTGAAAGTAGCAGACTTCAAATCCGACTTCAGACCAGTGACAAGTGGAGTACCACAGGGTTCAGTCCTGAGTCCTCTCTTGTTTTATGCTTGAATACTTCTCAAAGTGGTCTTTATAAAGTAGAAATCTCTGTAAAGTTCTTAAAGTTCTAATATTGGAAGTGTTCAAAGTAATCCATTAAAAAAAGTGTGCTCCCCATATCATCATCATTATCAACATCACCAACCCTCTTTTACCTATTTTCTCCATGGGGTCATGGTGTCATGTGAACTGCCACCATCTTTCTTGATTCAGTACCATTTTTCTACTTTTTATGACAGTCATGCCTGAATGTTGCAGGACTTCTCTCACAGAACTCATTTACTTCTTTCTTGGATGTCCTTGTTTCCTCTTGCATTCTTCCTGTCTATCCTAAATCTTCTTCACTGGATTGTGTTCTGCATTCCTGCACATGTGCTCTGATCACTGAAGTCTATTCCTTTGACTTTCTCTGCAATTGGAGCTACTTGGGCCTGTGTTGTGATGTCCTCATTTCTTCATCTATCCAGTGCGCATCCTATCACCCATCTCACATACTTCATCTCCATCACCTATAACTTCCTCAACTACTCTTCCTTCACTGCTCAGATTTCTGTACCATAGAGTAGTACTGGTCACACCACTGTTTTGTATACCTTATTTTTACCACCAAGCCATTTGTCAGAGAGAAGTTTAGAATTGCCTGCCATTCATTATTCCTGTTGCTCCACCCATGTGGCCATATTCGGTCCTCGTATCCAGTTCTGTCTGTTCTAATACATGCATTCAGGTCCTTATTATCAGCCGTTTTATCTAGTTGTCTCTGCAACTGTTTTTCTCACTGTCACAACCATGCTGTGGGGCATAGGCTGAGATTATGAATAGTGCCCTATCTTTACAATGGAGTTTGATTGCCATGAGTCTAATTCTAATTCTGATGGCATCCCTCATTGTCTGCTGAAGCCTCTTCTTCAACACAATTCCCTCTCCATTTCTAATCCCGAGTGGTAGACTCTGGATCCCAAGCCAAGTGGCTTTGAGCAAGCACACACTGGCCAGTAGGGGCACACAGACCCCTCCCAGATTAAGCATCAATCCCTGGTATAAGTCAGAAAAGGCCAGGTCCTTAACCACTTATCACTGGCAAATTCCCAAGCCCATTTTTGGTGACAATAATCAATGCAACCAAATCACCTAGAACCAATTTTTGCACAGTTGACTGGCTAGCCTGACATGGCGTGAAATCTATCAACCATGTTCTCCTATCTAAAGGATAGTGTGCACCGTATATCCTACTTGATGCTCAAAGTGGCTGGTCTGTACAACTCTTCCCCCAGAATTACATCTTCTATCATCTTTGCTGCTGCCCACATCTCCATTCTTAGGTAGGTTTTATGTAGAAACATCCACAGTATTTTTAAGAAGTGGAAGAATCCCACAGAGTTACATGGAGAACATGCAAACTCCACACAGGCATTATCCTGAGGTCAGGCCCAAACCTTGTACCTTGTGCATGGGAGATAAGACTTTAACATTATACCAATTGTGTTCATAGGTTCATAGGTTGGTACTTGGCTATCGGCCCTAGGGCCTGTACAAGCCTAGCCATAACAATTCCCTGGCTATTTCTTCCCACAGTATTTACTTCCCTGGACCCCTGTCTACCAGGGCGACTGACGTGATGCCTGAGGTGAATTTTCTATCTCCCATCCAATCATCAAGGTTCCTTTTGAAGAGGGCCAAAGAGGCACTCTTCTTGGCCTGTATTGGCAGTCTATTCCAGAGTCTGGGGAGTTTCTGGGTCAGGAACCTATCCCTCCAGCATGTTTTGTTCATTGTGATGACAAGGTTTAGATCCCTGGTGCGTGTGTCTCTGAGGAATTGGGATTTCTTTAAGTGTAGCATGTCCAACAGCTCTGGGTTTGACATGGCCTTGTATGTTAAGCAGAGATCGCCTCTGAGTAGATGATACGTGACAGAGTATAGGTGGAGATTTTTAGACGGTCAGCATAGGGCATCTGCTTTAGGCCTGTGATTCTTTTAGTGAGGTATTTCTGCGGCCTTTCCAGTTGTTGCAGATGTCTTGAGAGGTACATACCAAACGGGGCGTTGTATTCTATAATGTGTCTAATGAGGGATGAGTATAGTGGGACAATGACCTCCTTTTTTCTGAATGAAAAGCCCTTAGTGATGGGGTGTGCCACATAGAAGGATTTCCTGACTGATGTGGCGATGTGGTTATTGAAGGTGAGACCGCTGTCCACCTGTGCCCCTAAGTCTCTTATCACACTTTCAGTGTTTAGTGTACTGCCACCTATGTGGTAATTCACAGGTACATGTTTTTTCCCAAAGGGGATAACTATACATTTCTTGGCACTGAGCTTGAGCCCATGGCCCTGGCACCAAGCATCTGTTTCTGTAAGGCCCTTTTGTAGAATATCCACATCATGAGGGGATTCAATAATGGCTCCCAGTTTGCAGTCATCTGCGAACTTTGCTAGCCGGCACCCCTTAGTGTTGGCCTGTACTTCAGAGAAGTAGATGACAAACAAGAGCGGTCCCAGGACTGAACCCTGAGGTACTCCACTTGTCACTTGTCTGGAGCTGGAGTTGGAGTCGGCTAATTTTACAGTGTGGGTTCTGTCAGTAAGCCAGTTGGCAACCCATCAAGTGATGTAGGGATTAATGCCCAGCTTAGTAAGTTCATCTATGATTCCAGAGTAGGGGATGGTGTCAAAGGCCTGGCAAGGTCCAGATAGGCTGTGTGGACCACCTTACCCTTGTCCATAGCTCTGGAGACTGATTTGAAGAAGTCACTCAGGTTCAGGAGACAAGATTGGCCCTTCACGAACCCAAACTGCATGGGGTCCAGTATTTGAAGGTTGCCAATGTCTTTGTTTCTAAGCTCCATGAGAATACGTTCCATGGCCTTGCAGATCAGGCTTGTCAAAATGATGGGGTGGTAGTTCTTGGGATCCAAGGTAGATCCCCCCTTGTGGAGTGGGATAACTGTAGCTGTGTGCCACTCAGTGGGCACGAAGCCTGAGGTGAGGCTATGATTAAACATGACACTTAGGTGAGGTGCCAGTTCATTTTGTAGTTCATGTAGTACACAGCCTGGGATGTCATCTGGTCCCATGGATGCTGTATTCTTAGCTTTGGAGAGTGCGTTTTTAACCTGTGTGGCCGTTAATACCGGAATTTGGCAATCTTCGGTATTGAGATGGGCCCTTTAGGGGGTGAGGGGGGGTGAAGTTTGCACTGAATCAATCTGCCAGGATATTGGCAATATCCTTGGGATCAGTATATTTAATGCCATTCTGTTGTAGCTCAGAGCAGATCTGAGCATTGCCATTTAGATTCTTGACATAGCAATAGAATGCCTTGTGGTTGTCTTTGGAATCTTTGGTAATTTTATTTTCGTAACTAGCTTTGGAGGATTTTATCAGGGATCTCAGCTTCTTACTGAGGCTGGTAAGGGAGTTTTTTGCATCCTGGGATTTTCCTCTTTTCTGCAACAGTTTCTTCCTTTTGTTGTAAAGTTTGTTTATGGCAAGGGATCACCAGATTGGCTTCCTTTTTTTGGAGGAGAGCATCTTGGCTCTGCTGAGGATGGCACGATTCATGCACAAGTTAATGTGTTCGTACAGTGCCTTAGTGTAGGATTCAGCAGTTGAACTTTTAGTTTCCATCTGCATGGGTGTCATAAAGTTTGTCACTTCTAACTTGAGTAGCATGAAGTTAGCTTTGGAGAAGTTTTTCACAGAGGTTTTCTTACTGAGGGGTGGGGGTGGGATGTGGATGTCAAGGGTGATTAGCTTATGGTCAGATCTGACCAACGAGGGGGTGACCATAGGTGTGGAGCATCGATTTCCCATGTTGGTAATGAGCAGGTCTAGGATATTGGCGCCCCTGGTGGGACCACTGATTAGTTGATCCAGGGCATTGGAATTTATGAATTCCAAGAACCGTTGGGCAAAGGTGTTGATACACAAGTAGTTTTCCCAGTTAATGGCAGGGTAGTTGAAATCACCCAGTATTAGGGTGTTTGGTTGTATCTTAATATTTTCCAGTATGTTTAGAAAGGTGTAGTGAGAATCTTGGGGCATGGTGGGGGATCTGTAGCAAGCTACAATTTGGATTGCAGTCTTACCTACTGTTAGTTGCACCTGGATAATTTCAGACGTATTGTGTTGAGTGGGCAACTAGCCTGGTGTTGTGAATATCCTTGGTGAATATGGACACTCCTCCACCTTTAGTATTTCGGTCCTGGTTTGGTGGCTGAAAAGTATGGTAAGAGTTGTAGCCTGGTATTGCAGGGGTGCTCTCTGGAGCCTTGAACCAGGTCTCATTTACTGCACAGATATCGATGTTCTCCATTTTTAGGAGTGCCTCAAGAGAGTGCATTTTGAGGTTTAGACTTCTAGCATTGAGTAGCATTACCTTCAGATTTTGCATGCTTGTACCTGTTATGGTGGTGGTTTTGTCCTTTGAACTTTGCCTGAAAAAGGCACTATAGGGGTGGCAATATAGGGGTGTGCTCCCCATAGCTTTCATTTTAGTCTGCCATCACCTTAGTGGCTTAGTCATGTCTAATATTTGGATGCTTTTTACGTAGGTTGACAGTAAGCATTCTGTTTAGAAGCAAGGCATTAATACATACATTGCATTTATGGCACATGTAGGTTACAGTGATTACTCACTGTGGCAAAATCAGAGCAAAATAATGACCATAACATTGATAAATATATGTTCCTCTGACGGGAAAAAACACAAGAAAACTTTTATGTTACCATCATCAGCAATTTAATGTCATACCAGCAAGTTAATATTGGGTTTAAGATAATGGTGTCAAGGGTCTGTGTGTGTGTGTGTGTGTGTGTGTGTGTGTGTGTGTGTGTGTGTGTGTGTGTGTGTGTGTGTGTGTGTGTGTGTGTTAGCATTGCCAACGATCCAGAATTATTCCAGACTGCTGTCTGGAATAAAGTGACACTGTGTGGATAATAGAGACTGCCTTTTCCAGACAGTATATTGTCTGGAAAAAAAAATAAAATCAATTGTGGTGCACATTTTCTTTTAATTAAAAAAACTACATTTTTTAAGTGTTCTTCTTTAAGAGCACCATTTGAGTCCGGTCACACAGACACAGCAGGTGTTTGCGACCTGTGATCTTCTACATCTGTGTGATTGTTTATGCCTTCATCTTCCACATGTGTGGAATTTGAATTCCAGAAGACATTTGGACTGCACAGCAGACCACAAATGGTAGGATTTTTCTGCTTCCGCTGTTATTTAACAAAGGTAAATAACAGTAGTAGTTTTGTAGAAGGTTTCATTTCAGGTATTATCTGATCACCTAGGAGTTAAGTAGTCATAAAACTGTTGCACAGATGTTGAGAAGCAATCCATTTGTACAATTTACTAGTATGAGGTGTGGCTGTAATGTTTAAATTCAAGTGTTTGTGGTGGTCTTATGAAACAAAGAATGGTTGGGAAGTGTGTATACTGCTGAGAAGGGCAACAGATATATTGATGGGAAGTTAACCGATATTTCCAAGTACTGCAGATTGATTTGTGAGGTGAAGTTATGAAACAGGAATGTGTGTTCAGAAATGGCACAGCAGGATTTTACAACTTTATGGATGTCTGGAAATATGGGAAGATAAAGGAGAAAAATATACATTTTGAGAAGGTGAGTAGTGTGGATACTCAAGAATCATGGCAATTACTGTTTGTATGGGTTATCTGGGCTTATACGTTATTTGGACGGGAGGCTAAAGCGGTAGACATGGAGGAAAATTCATAATGTGCGAATGATTAGGAGAAAGTTTGTGCAAAAACTGTATAATGGTTTCTAATGAAATAGAATGCATAAGTTGTCCTAGATGAGAAGAGCTTTCTAGAAAGGGCAGTAGTGACTTTAATGGGAAAAATACATCTATGTAGTAAATAGAGTAATATGCATTTGCAAAAGGGATGTGAAGGCTTAGATTGTTATGATGATAATCACCTGGATAGTAGCAGTGCTGAATGATAATAGTTCTGTGAGAGAAGTATGATTACAAGTGTTTGTGAGGATTAATATTTGTACAGGGAATATATTTTCATTTTACTGGAAAGTGACATTTGTGTTTGAGTGATGAGGGGTAGAAAGGATGTAATATTTGAGAAGAAATATAAATAATGAATTCAAACATTAAGGCAGCTAAAGCATTGCAAAGATTTACAGAATAGTTGAATTCAAGTTTTAAGGAAGCATTAGGCATTAATGTATTGTAAACTTTCACCAAAATAATTCTACAGAATCAGTTCAGTATTGCAAATTTTGAGCCAGTTCTGTAAACAGCATTAGAAGCTTATATGCTTAGTGGACATGCTTGAATACAAGCAAATTTGGACTATGTACAAATCCTGTATTAAATCCAAATGTAACCACATAATAGGGCCGATTTCTTTATATGACTGGCAAAGTAGAAGATATGGTGGTTTACAGAGGGAATGCTTCCAAACAATATTGCCATGGTTGTGGCATAAAAAAGATCATAGTGCCATATATGGTAGCAATGTACAAAAATCTGTGGTTGGTGGCAACAGGCATTCATACACTAGTCTTCTTTTTTGTTACAAAGGTATAATTGGGATGTTCTTATCCTAAAGAGATTACCAGTTCTGCTCATTGGCTCTAGATGATTGTCTGCTGCTATGTGAAGAAAAAGTTCTATCTTGCTTCATTACTTACACAACTCACCAACACTGAGAGTTTTGAACAGTGTTTATGGCAAATAGGGAAATAGCCAAGTAACGGGACACTGGAATGGCTGTGGGAGAGGGGGGTGGATACCAAAAATTACATGCATTTTGCTTTCATGTACATGTCCAGAATTTTTGACAAGGAAAGTTGGCAACCCTAGCGCGTGTGTGTGTGTGTGTGTGTGTGTGTGTGTGTGTGTGTGTGTGTGTGTGTGTGTGTGTGTGTGTGTGTGTGTGTGTGTGTGTGTGTGTGCGGGCGTGTGTGCTTGCATGTGTATGTGTTTGTCTCTGAGAATAGAGGATTCCTCACAAGTTAACACATTAAGCAGGTAAGCTTCATCAGAAAACTGTGACTGACTGACTGACTGAAGACTTGTGATCTGAAAGCCCCAAGCACAAGAAGCTGCTTATATCTAAATGTATGTCTCAGCATAAACAAAATTTTGTTAAGAAGACAGGCAGGTAGTAAGACGTACTACTTTTATTCTCCCACGGTAAACAGGAAGAGAATTTCTGAACTTTATTCACTAGGGAGAGGATGGAAGGGTGGCTGTGTTACCTCATTAACCATTGTTCATGTTTCACAAATTGCAAAGGTTGCCCCCTACATTTAAACTTGTTCATGGAATATGGAATTTCATCACTGTTAAGCTGACTGTTGCATTTCTCAAACACTGAGTTTATGAAATTCTGCAACCATTTTTTCTAGATCCACATTAACTAATCATTTTTTCAGTGGTTATCAATTGCTGTTTTATAGATATGTATTTGCTTTGCTTGTGGGCTTTTCTCCCCTGGTCTCCTATGTTAATGAGCAATGCCTGACTGTGATTTCTGTTCATCAAAAATGAATCACTAAAAAATGTTGGGAATTACGGTTATGTTTTGTACAATGGCACTTACTGCAAAGAGAAATATAGCAGCTTCAGACACTGGATGATGTGAACTTTATGATAAAACGGTTCAAATTATCATTCTGTCTAACAAAACCAGAACAATTCATTACTTTCTTGACATTTGTGGCATTATATAATCATTGTTTCTGACCAACTCACTGTGCAGTGTGAGATGCCTGTCCTAATGCAGCTGGGATGGTATAATCATGCTGTCTCACAGAACAAGCAAATTTTAATAATGATCTTGACCTGACATCAGTCGGATGGAGATCCTCCTTCCTGCTAAGCTCAAGCAGGGAGAATAAGAAACACAGTGGGAAAGTTTCCTGTTGTACAGGCAGACAGAAGGTGTAAAAGGGAGAGAGAGAAAACTAAGTCAGTATTTCAGTGTATCTTTCCCAGAGTTTTCTGAATATTTATCTGTTTGTTTAAAAAATGCTGCATGTGACATGAGCAGGCCATTTATTCTATTAGCACAGCTGCTCTCATAGTACAATGGTGTACAGAGATTTATCATTTTCTTCTGATTTAGATATTGAGCTTACCTGCTAATATATTTTCCATCTTTTTAAGGAGTAAAATAATTTCCTCCAAAAATATTTTTGTTCTTTCTGTGTAGGAAATCTGAATGCTTATTTCTTCCTACACTAATGTTTACTCTTCAGATGTTTTGTTTATTTGTATAAGGTACTTTTATATATTTCAGGTATGACTCATAGGCTAGAGTTGGGCAATAACAATGGGTCATAACCTTATCCCAATGAAAAAATGCTAAAGTGTTTTTTGCAGGAGGGCAAGCCTCCTGTGCTGCCCATATGGGAAGCTACCCTCCCCTACACACACCCCAACCAATCTGTAACAAGTCTGTGATCACCCAAACATGAAGAAGGCAAAATGTCCTTAAAGAAAGGAATTGCTGTGGGTGCACATGTAGACATCACTCCAGCAGTGATTTCATACAAGATTCAGTCATTGTGGAATTCAGCTTTGCTGAGTTGAACTCAGCCAGTTGGCACCTAACAAGCAGTGGGTATATCAAGCCATTCACAGGAGAGAGCACATTCTTTTCCTGGGTACACATGCCTAGAACAGAAAATGAGGTCCTCCCCCTGAACATGATGGCACCAAATATCTCAGACCCCCTTGCTCATCTTTTCTTGTTATTTTTGCTAATCGCTGTATGTTTTGAGCACTTCTTGACACACATCTGTTTCAGCCTGGGAAGTGCACTTTTTCTGACTGTTGCATTTGTCTGGGCAATCGTATTAGTGCTTTGATCTGCCTTGACTTTCTTCTTGGAAATAACGAAATGACCAACATCCCAGCCTCTGGGATTTTTGCTTCATTGACTATGAGCTTGGTTTTACTTTAATATTCGTAAAAATTAACTTATTATGACAACTCTGAAAACTGCAGAATTTAAAGAAAAGGCACTATCTGCATTGGGACCAGTCTGCCAATAATGGCACAGATGTTTTTATTTGGCATTCCTTTCTATCCATTTGGCTTGCTTCACTGACACACTACTTTTTTAACATTCCTGCAGCAGACAGTTTTGGGATTTTGTGTGCCTGATTAGTAAGAGGGATGTTGGTGTTTATTGCTTTGTGCCTATCTTCATTAACTGGCTTTTTTTCACTTCACTCATTGTATCAATTCAATCATACAACGATATTGCATTTCCTAGAATTTTGTCTGTGTGTGTGTGTGTGTGTGTGTGTGTGTGTGTGTGTGTGTTTTCCTTTTGTACCAGATTCCAGAAATTGGTACTTAACATTAGGAAACATTAGGAAGACTGTTAGACTTATGGCTTTGTTTTGCACCAAGTTATTTGAGTGTGGTCTGTATTTGGAACACTTGCTGTTAACCAAATGTAGTACCACACCTAACAAATAAATCCAAACCACTCCAGAAGTTGAAAATATTGAAACACAGGTGCCCAGTAGGAAGGCAGCTGGAATAAAGAAGCTGAACCTCGACAAAGTAAAATCATCTTTTTTAATACAAAATGGTGAGCGCTTTCACAATGGTAACCATTGCTTCATCAGACAGTTCATTCAAACAGCAACAGCACTTAAATACTTTAATTAATTACTAGAACAACCAATCCTACCACTGAAAGTTAATTCAGCACTCAGCAATCAATTATTTACTACGGTTACGTTTTGCCCTTAATTAATTGCTGAAGTCAGAAAAACTCTGTTTAAAAACCACATGCAATAAATGTAAAGACAAGAACATGTGGATAAATATAAATAAAATACATAAAAAGTCAGTAAATAAATACATATACTCATGTTCCCCATTTAGTAACTACTTATGTGCATAGATATAAGCATAAAAATATATATAAAAATATATATACAAGTATAAGCAGTACACACTCAACAACTTAATGAATACATATATTCTGCCTAATAAATGCACATGTTGTCCACCTAGTAAATACATATGCTTTAATACATACATCTCAACAAATGCTTGTCTTTAATGATATCTATGCTACAAGCAGCTCAGGAAATACTGTCATATTGACCCAAAGCCCTGCATGTGTTTAGGTAGTCTTCTCTTGTTAAAATAGTATTATTATTTTTATTTTAACCTTCTCGATTTTAGCACTGGCTTCAATGGAACACTATCGTTCAAACCCAAACCTCTGTGTGCTCCTAAAAGCAAAATCCATTTTACTTCCATATTTTCAGTAGTATTGACTATGTCCCCCATCGTATTGCTGACATTCTGAATGTGTAAAACCTGAAACAAAAGTATATGGTCATCCCCCTTATCCAGTGTATGCTTAGCCAAAGCACTATACAGGTGCCCTTTTCTAGTGCAGTAAAGGTGATCCCTTATCCGTTCCCTAAGGTGACGGTTAGTTTTGCCAACATAGAAATGGAAACATGTTGTGCAGTGAGCTACATACACTACATTCTTAGTATTGCAATCAGCAGAATTCCTTAGCTCCCATAGACGCCCTGCTTCAGGGTGCTTAAAAAACCTTGATTCATTTATATAAATGCACTGTGTACATTTTCCACATCTTCTTCTTCTTTCGGATTTTCCCGGTTAGGGGTCACCACAGCAGATCATCTGTCCACTCATGATTGGCAGCTATGGGTACAATTCACTGTGCTATCCATCAGACAAGGTGTCCTTGGATAGCAAAGCTGCTGTTTCAGATTTTTCTTATTTCTAAATGCAAAATGTGGTTGTCCACCCACTATATTGGTAGTATCCTCATCTACTAACAACATATGCCAATTTTGTCTTATGATGGTTTCAAACCTTTTCACATCCCTTGTATATGGTAAAACCATCGGAATGTATGGTAATACACTATTCCTAATACCTACCCTGTCACTACCTGCTCTATCAGAGTAGTAGGGCTTAGCTTTACCTTTCCTTTCTTTGTGTACATTATGGTACACTTTATCAATTTCATGTTCACTATACCCCCTATTAATGAAACCTGTTCTTAGCTTAGTTAACTCATTTCTATATACTTCCTCTTGACAACATAGGCAAGATGTTCTCATTGCCTGACCTCTGATTATGTTAGGAAAAATCTTAGGGTTATGCATACTGTTTCTGTGTAGAAAAGATGGTCTGTAACATTGTTTCCTATGTAATTTCATAGACCATTGGTCATTTTTTCTGTATATGGTAATGTCCAGGAAGTCTAAACTCATCTCAGAACAGTTCATCGTAAACTTTAAAAAGTCACTAGTAGTATTTAGGTATGCATACAGGGATTTAAGTTGTTCACCATCACCTTTCCAAAAAATAAAATGATCATCTGCAAAATGCCTATAAAATTCTATTTGGGGATTACCTAATAGATGCTCATATTCCCAGTTAACCATAACCAGGTTTGCATATGTGTTGGCACAATTTGTGCCCATGGCAACCCCTGACAACTGCTTATAGCATATGCCATTGAACATAAATATGTTGTGCTCTAGTACCAATTCTAGTAACATACATCATATATCTTAGTATTAGAGAACTTTCCCTGCTGTGTGAACACTGATTTCACCATGCTTATCCCCTGGTCATTGGGTATACTTGTAAATAAAGACACTACATCTAGTGTGGCTAACACCCCCCGTATCTACTGTTCCCATTTGCTTCACTGCCCCATAAAGGTCCACTAAAAACTGTTCTGTGTCTTTCAAGACATATACATATTCATTGAGTGCTGTCTTCAATTCCTTATCCAGGTATATAGAGATGGGTTCTCTTAGCCATCCTGCCCATGCTACTATAGGTCTAATTTTTGGGTTATATGGTTCTTTGTGTATCTTGGGGAGGTACTAGCAATCTGTTCATTCATTTCAAACATGATTGTTGTTGATACTTCAGCATATACATTTGGATCCAATAACATTTCTTGCATAGCTGTATTATAAAAGTCAGCATTCAATATCACCACTGGTTCCCCTTTTGTCAGCGGGTCTTATAACTATGCTATCATTAGTCTACAAGTCACACAATGCTTTGTGCTCACTCTTTGTCTGATGGATAGCACAGTGAATGAATCAAGGTTTTTTAAGCACCCTGAAACAGGGCGTCTATGGGAGCTAAGGAATTCTGCTGATTGCAATACTAAGAATGTAGTGTATGTAGCTCACTGCACAACATGTTTCCATTTCTATGTTGGCAAAGCTAACCATCACCTTAGGGAACGGATAAGGGATCACCTTTACTGCACTAGTAAAGGGCAACTGTATAGTGCTTTGGATAAGCATGCATTGGATAAAGGGGATAACCATATATTTTTGTTTCAGGTTTTACACATTCAGAATGTCAGGAATAGGATGGGGGACATAGTCAATACTACTAAAAATATGGAAGTAAAATGGATTTTGCGTTTAGGAGCACATAGAGGTTTGGGTTTGAATGGTAGTGTTCCATTGAAGCCAGTGCTAAAATCTAGAAGGTTAAAATAAAATAAAAAATAATAACACTATTTTAACAAGAGAAGACTACATAAACACATGCAGGGTTTGGGTCAATATGACAGTATTTCTTGAGCTGCTTCTAGCATAGATATCATTAAAGACAAGCATTTGTTGAGATGTATGTATTAAAGCATATGTATTTACTAGGTGAACAACGTGCATTTATTAGGCAGAATATATGTATTCATTAAGTTGTTCAGTGTGTACTGCTTATACTTGTATATATATTTTTATGCTTATATATATGCACATAAGTAGTTACTAAATGGGGAACTTGAGTATATGTATTTATTCACTGACTTTTTATGTATTTTATTTATATTTATCCACATGTTGTTGTCTTTACATTTTGTGCATGTGGTTTTTAAACAGAGTTTTTCTGACTTCAGCAATTAATTAAGGGCAAAATGTAACCATAGTAATTAATTGATTGCTGAGTGCTGAATTAACTTTGAGTGGTAGGATTGGTTGTTCTAGTAATGAATTAATGTATTTAAGTGCTGTTGCTGTTTGAATGAACCGTCTGATGAAACAATGGTTACCATTGTGAAAGTGCTCACCATTTTGTATTAAAAAAGAAGATTTTTCTTTGTCATGGTTCAGCTTCTTTATTCCAGCTACCTTCCTACCGGGCATCTGTGTTTCAACAAATGTAGTACCTATTTAAACTTTGAAAACGTTCCCTTCTGAAGACTTACTGGATGCTCTTGCTTACTGAAAATTGTCCATTACAGTGCTTTTACTTTGAATCACTCCTGTTATGTGCAGTACCCTGCAGATATATGTTTTACTGTATTGTTCTTTATACTTCACCAATACATTTATAAAAGTACCAAGAATTAAGCATGAAAAATGAAGTTAAAGTTTAGACTGACCCTATTTGTGAGTAATCAGGTGAGGGCACGTGCCTATAGTAGTTCTTGGACCCATGATGATGATGGTACTATAATACAGTCACTCAACTCTTAAAGCATTCTAGATGTATTTACATCATAGATCACTAGATAGCAGTTCC
Source organism: Protopterus annectens (assembly GCF_019279795.1). Classification (NCBI taxonomy): domain Eukaryota; kingdom Metazoa; phylum Chordata; order Ceratodontiformes; family Protopteridae; genus Protopterus; species Protopterus annectens. Next base: position 345,384,412 of record NC_056726.1, on the reverse strand, counting down.
ATTTCAGAGCTACTCAATTTCATCTGTAGAAAGCAGTATTATTAGATACTCATTTCTGATAAATTGAAGTCCTTGGTCATATGAAATTATTTCTGAGTGTACTGGTACAGCGGTAGCGTTGTTACCTCACCGCAATAGGTTCTCCCGTTCGATTCTCGTCATGGCTTGGGAGTGCCTTCTGTGTGGAGTCTGCATGTCCTCCCCACGGTTGGGTAGCATTTGAAAGATATGCATGCGTAAATGGGCGTGCCTTCGTTGAAGGTTGGGTGTCAAACTGGCACCTCGGAATTTCGTAAAAATCTACTGCCAATCATTAGCAGACCAGAGTTCCGCTGTGGCGAAAGACAAACAAAAACAACAACATTAGTGGCATAGCACTGCATTGTTTCCTAGACAATACTCAAAATTTCTACACTGCAGTATAGTTCCACTGAGAATTTATATTAACTTATTCCATGCAAAAATAAATAAATAAATAAGTGCGGAAGACGTTGCACAGAAATGAGCACTGTCATGTTCAATCCTTAGTGCTGTGGCCATTGTCAGGTACAAATGATACAAATGGATGTCAAGAAATTCATATAGAATGTAAAGCTCAGCATTTTAAACTGGACATCCATTCTGAGAACATATAGTTGCTTGAATATCTTCGGATTGATTACTGTCTTCATCTGTTTTACCAGTTTTCTAACATTTTGGCCCTTATTTACTTTCTGTAGTCTGTTTCTTTCACACATCTTAATATATCTATCCATCTCTTTTAAGTCAAGCAGCTCTACCATTGGATCATTTTCTTCTGGACTGATAGCATAATCTTTGCCATCTGTTTTCCATGAGTCTTCCAAAGAAGGTTCCAGAACATTGTTCTGTGCCATATCCATATCCAGATGCATTCTGCCTTTTCTGATGCTCTTCCATATCTGGACCAATTAGTCCATTATACTGCAATATTACCTTTGTCAGGGTTGCCACTGTCTCCTCTTCCAGGTCTTTTATATCTTTTAAAACATTCAATACTTAAAATACAATTGGTTTAGATTTTGATTTCCATTTTCGAGTATTTTTTTTTTTTGGCATCCAACAGAATTAAATTTAATAAGGCCTTACTATGTCTAGGCAATTCTGATTGTGTGTCCCAGTTGAAAAGAATCATTTCCTTAGTTACAGTAATTTGCACCACCAATATTTCTAATTAGAGTACACTGTAAGGAATTTTTAAAATTCGCTAACTCATTACACTCCCAAAAAATGTATTCTCATTTACTTTTTTCTTCCCCGTCACACCTCCACATTTGCTATCTACCTGAGTAAAAATTCTTTGAAGTTTGCTTGGGGTATAAATGTTCCTATGCAAACACTTCCAAATAAAAATCCTATACCTGTTGGAATTTGTTGCATACTTGGGTGACATTGCTGTCTACCTTTAAAACCAGCCCTTAAGGGGAAGTGATTGAAGTTTTAGCTTTTTCACTTTTAATAATTTTATGAATGTTGATTGGTTAAGATTGATTTAAATCTTACATTGTTATTGATTTTAACTGAATCTGAAGAAGCATTACTTTGAACACTAAAGTGCTTATCTTCTGTATTTTATCTAGTCTATTAAAGTCATTTTAATCCTTCTGCTGTGGTAGCCATATTGTTTATGTTTTAATTAGTTTTCAAAGTTACAGTTTGATCTTGTTTCTTGTTTTATATTTTTGTCTCTAATTTTAGTTAAGTACCTTGTCATTTTAGACATATATCATCCTGACTTTGTGTGTGTAGATTGTGACGTTAAACATTTTTTTATCTGTTCATGGAGTCTGTTATTCATTTTCTGTGCATTGGTGCAGATTTTAGTTTGGAAAAATTATCTATCAGTAATTTAACATTGATAACTCTATGATCAGTACACATCAATGGTGGTAAAATGTGACACAAAGTCACAGTCATTTGTTTAGGAACACAATGTCTAGTATGTTCCATTCTCTGTTTTGTTTTGTTTTTTTTGACAATATAAAGCAATTGTTGTTTCCTGAACATATGTTGTAAATAATTTCCTTACTAATATTGTTGAATCAGTATTATTCCATTATGTTTCTGGTAAATTTAACTCCCCAGCCACTATTATTTTCCCTTCTGCATTTCATGTAAGAAATGTATGAATTCCTCTGTATCACCAGCACTTGACTTTGGTGGTTGAGACACTTCATCAATGGTTATCTGTTCCTGGGTGTCCTTATTTTGACAGCTATGCAATTACTGTATTTCTATTATCATTGAACATGTAAAATGACAGGTCCCATAACAGTCTTTAATCCCTATCATAACATTTCCACCTGATCTTTTTGTTAAAATATCTGTTACACTAAAAATGTTTATACCCTGGCAGAATTGGTTTATAGTCATTGTTCTTTAATCACATTTCAGAAAAAAATATCAACATTAAACTTGTGGGATTGAAGCAAATTTTCCAAAAACAAATTGTTACTAATGCTCCTAGCATTAACAACCAACCCAGATATATCAGTAGTTGCTATATGTGAACTCCTAAATTTATGACCTGATAAAACTCATGTCTGTTGTTAGTCAAATATTGCAATATGTCTGCTGCAAAAATTATTTTCCCTTTTCTTGTTTCCAAAATTAGTCTTGACTGCTCTACACATTTCCACTTTTAAAATGGGACATTTTTTCTTATAGGCATTTACCCAAAAATATTTTCATTCCCAATGACCCGCCTCTCCTTTCTATATGTGATTTTTGAAAAATAACACCTCTACAAGCTCTGTTATCTAAGAAGGATGTAAGTTTCCTACTAACAGTCAGAAAGTCTTTAAAGATTAGATAATTTGTACCAACATGAATAAAGACAACTACAAACGTCTTTACATTAAGGTAATCTGGCTCCTTGTAAACAAAACACTTTTTATTGTTCAGTATTCTCTTGGCAGATTTAAGTATCAATTCCTCCAATAACTGAATATCAAATTATCAGTATATAATTTCTGATCAGATATGAAGAATCTCCCACTTCTAATTCAGAAATCTCTGCTGTGTCAGTGTTACAAAGGAATGCTATTTATCACCATTAGTCTTATTAATCTCACAGTTTTTATTGCTTATTTCATTTGCAAGCATAACATTCTCATCAAGCTGTCTTTGTACTTTCACAGCTTGAGCCATGTTATCAACTTCAGTCTCTTTTTTTTTACAGTAATGCTCTGTAATCCTTCCAGCAGCAATTTTGATTGCTTCCTTTTAGCCTGCCTCTCGACACTTTTTTTTATAACTTCTCTATTGTAAACATTATGCCATTTTCTTTAGACTGAAAGTTTTCTAATTGAACAATGTTATCATTCCCTGTAATTTGTGTGTTATTTAACAAAGCAGTGTCCTTTTTAGTATCTATTCTCTTCGAATTATAGGCTTTAATCAAAATCTTTTTCTTCCTTATTATTTGTTGTGAAACCCTTCCTTTCTTTCTTTATTTTCTTCTTATTGCTTTGATTCTTAAGATTGCTGAATTCCAAAGATGTAGCAGCATGTTTAAAAGGGGTTGAGTGATCTTTATTGACAATGGACTCTTCCTTCACTTTGCCTAATATTATTTATCTTATCAGCCCAGTCAAAAATATGCATAACAGTTTTCCACACTGTGCCAATCACACAAGTGCAATCATTATTGGTAAGTCTAGATTTACTACTAATAACACTAAGCAAATCATCCAACTTATGACATGAGGAACAGATGTATCCAATGTTATCAGGTGTTACCTTTATATACACATAGCATTTAGTACACTGTTCAAGATACTTATGCCATAGCAGATCAATAATTGCATACTCATTTAAAGAATCCATTTTCACTTATAAAACATTAAAACATTTTAAAAGAAAAGAATAATCAAAATCCATTTCAATAGAATTAAAAAAAAAGTTAAAACAATTAGTAAATTAAGTCATATTTTATGAGGAAATTGGACAAACAGTGTGCAGCAAAATATTAAATTAAGTACACAGAGTAAGCTTGTACAAGGCAAAATTATAAAATAAAGCCATCACTCGGACCTACCATACTAATTGTACCATTTGCACTGTATCATGTGTGAACAAGTGCAGTCGCTTCTGCTCATTATCACTCACAGATGCACCTCAGCAGTAAAAATCAGAGGTAAAACATAAAGTATAAATTAAAATAAATATTTTCTTACCAAGCAGTTGCACAATACATCACAATCTAACACTGGAATGTTTCTAGGCCACTTGGGATGGCTACAATTTGCCTGTCTATTGTCTGTCCATTTTTAACAACAAACAGTGAAAATTAGTGGTAAAATAAAATACAATAGGAATCACAATAAATCTTTTCTTCCCACGTAGTTGCACAAGAAATTGCAAACCATCACTGGATTGTTTCAGATAACCTCTGGATTGTCCTGTCTACAGTATGCATAAATTATCCCTGACTATTGGGAGGTCTATAGTTTGCTTTTCTACAGCCTATCCCTTTTTAACAACAGTGAAAATCAGAGGTAAAATAACCGGTAGATGTCAAGGAGTTGTTGGTTAGAAGTACGAAGTGTGCGAGTTGGTGTGTAGATGGATACCAAGGAGGAAAGGACAGGGCAGGAAGATGGTTTATAAAGTATAGAGTGAATAATTTGTAGCTGAGATAGAAGGAGTTGTTGAGTGAGTTCTAGCCATTGTAGTGAGTTGAGTGTGAGGCAGTGGTGTGAGTTATGTGGGGAGTTTGTGATGAATCTTGCTATTTTGTGGTAGGTTTATTGGAGTTTGGTCAGGGTAGTTGTTTGAATATTAGTTAGTATTGGGGTGACATAGAGAAGGGAGGGGAGAAGAAGAGCCTGAGCCAGGGACAGTCTGGCATTGTGGGTCAGGAATCTATGGTTTTGGTAGATCATACACAGCTTTTGGTGAGTTTTCTTTATACTGTGAAGGACATGTAGGTTAAATTTGTTTGTCATCAATGATGGCTCCTAGAAGCTTTGTGTGGGAGTCAGGTTGTATGGTGGTGTTATTGGAGGATGAGATGAGAAAGGTAGATTTTATGTGAGAGAGAGTCCGTGGGAGGAATAACAGGAATTTGGTTATCTTAGGGTTTAGGATGAGTACATTATCAGCTAGCCATTTTTCAACAGATAGAAAGGTGTCCTGGGTGAGTGAGTGAAGGCCAGAGAAATTGTTGGAAGTGCAGATGAGAGTTGAATCATCAGCATATTGGACTAGCACAGATTGATTGCAGGAGGCATGTAGCTCATTTGTAAAGATGTTGAGAAGGAGGGGTCCCAAGATGGAGCCTTGAGGCACCTCAGTAGTTACTGGAAGGTAGGGTGAGCAAGAGGAGAGCCAACAAACAGATTGCTGTCTATCAGACAGATAACTAGAGAAGAAGGTTAGGGTGGAGGGAGCTAGATTGAGGTTAGAAAGTTTAGTCAGAAGTAGAGGGTGAGAGACAGTGTCGAAGGCTTTTGAGAGGTCAAGGAAAAGGCTGGATACTAGGAGGTTTTTGTCACGGGCCTCAGCTATTGTATGTGTAAATGACAGGAGGGCTGTAAAGGTGCTGTGGTTAGGGTGGAAGCCATGTTGGGTGGGAGTGAGGAGGTTGTGTTGGAGGAGATAGTTTAGGACTTGTGAGTGCACACATTTTTCCATAAGTTTGGAGAGAGGATGGCAATTGGACAAAAGTATGATGGGTCTGTTGAGTTCCCGCCTTTATGCAAGGGTATAGTGAAGAAGGATTTCCAAATATCTGGTACTGTAGCTTCCTGGATAGATCTATTAATTAAGATAGATACTGAATAGGCTATGGATTCTGCAGCTAATTTGAGGAAAGTGGCTAGAAGGTTGTCTGAGGATGGAGAGCAAGATTAAGCTTCAGAAGGAGTGATTTTATATATGATGTTGAAACTGGTTTGAAGGAGAAAAGATTGCTGTTTTGTGGTTTGGGAGGGATACAGGTGGAGTTTGTGTTGCAGTTTGAGGGTGTAATTTTCTGGACAGTGTCAATGAAGTGTCTATTAAAAAGGGTAGCAGTTTCTAGAGGGCTGTTGTTTGGGTAAGGGGGAGGGTTTTGAAGGGGACCCAGGATTGAGAATTATCTTTAAGGTGGACCAGAATTTCTGTGGACTGGTTTTGCAGTTATTTTGGGGAGAGTTATAGTATGATTTTTTTATCTTTACAGGCATGTCTTTTGACAAGATTCCAAAGTTCTTTGTACTTGTGAAATAGGAAAGATTGTTTAGTCTTAGTCCAGGCTTTCCAAGTATTGTCACGGTTATGCATGAGTGATTTAGTTTCTTTAGAAAGCCAGGGGGCAAAGTTAGATTTGATTCTAATATGCCTTGTAGGGGTTAGGGAGTTGAGTATATCTAGGAATATGCTATTAAATTTGTGAACAGCGTCATTCAGAGAAGTTTGTTTAAGGGTGGACCAGTCAATGGTAGCGAGGATAGAGTTGAATTGGGTAGTATTAAAGTTATGTAATTTACGACAGTCTCTATAAGAGTGAGGTTTGTCTGCCTGGGAAGTGTGTCATAGTATGCCAGCAGGAAGATGGTCACTCAAAGAGTTTGGTAAGGTAGTTGGCCTGTGGTAAAGGTTGGGTGAGTTAGTGAGAATTCATTCAATGGTCGAAGTGGAAGAGGTGTTATTGTGTAGGTGAGTAGGGGATGTTATCAGTTTGTGGAATCCATAGAGATTGATGCAGAGCTGTGGGGATTTAGTGGAAAGTTTGGTTCAGTCTATGTTAACATCACCTAAGATGACAGTTTCTTAAGGTATGTTGTGAGAGAACCAAGAGAAGATAGATTCTAGGATTAGAATATTATTGCCAGGGGGAATATAAATGGAGGCAATGAGAAATGTCTTATGGGGGTTAAGATGAATTTGAGGATGATAAGTTCAGCTGGGTGGAAATCAGGAGTAGATGAGGTGATGGTTGAGAGGTTAAGGCTATTGGAGTGGAGGATGGCAACACCACCACCCTTTTTGTTGAGTCTATCACAACAGTAGATGTGGTAACCAGGTGGCAGTATGTCTTTGTTAGTTATGTGGGGTTTTAGCCAGGTTTCAGATAAGGCTAGGATATGAGGGGTGGTTTGAGCTATCCAAGCATGTAGCTCAGTGATTTTGTTAGTGAGGCTTCTTGTATTTAGGGCATAGATAGAAAAGTGTTTGTGCTATGAGGTTTGATTTGAGGGAGGTTGAGGGGGAGTGGGAGGTGGGATGATGTAGGGGTGGAGGAACTGTTGGTGGGTGTAAAGTTATGGGCAGGGGAGGGTGGGCCTGGATTAGGGTGTATATCACCATCAAATAGTATGTTGCTGGGAACTGAGGTAGGGTGTGTTACTGAGAAAATGTGGTGGTGGAGTTTAGGCCTGGATTTATAGGAGAAGGGGTAGCTGTCAAGTATGATGAGTTTATGATAGCAGTAAAAGGTGAGGATGAAGAGAGATGATGATATTAAGATGGGGTAAGGTTTGACAGCACATGTGGTAGGAGAGTATAGAAAAGGTTGGGAAAGGTTTGCATGATAGGAGGTTAGTTTTGCAAGTAGAGTTAGGATTGGTAATGAGAGGTATAGAAGTAGCATGTTAAGTTAGGATTTGAGTGTAGGAGGGATTATGAGATTAAAGACTGGTTGGGTATGGAGGAAGTAAACTAAGTAGTGATGGTGTAAGAGGTGGGAAATGTGAGGAGGACAGTGAATAGTTAGTGGTTATATAATGTCAGGAAGTAGAGGGATTAGAGCTAGGCAGGAAGTGGAGTTTGGCTGGTCAATATGGACAGGAAGGGAAGGGTCTGGATAGTATAAATGAAATTGATGTGGGGTGGGTGGGAATGGGGGTAGGGTAGGGGAGCAAAGTGAGTGTAGTGAACATAGTGGGGTTACAGCAGCAGGAGCTTCAGAACCCAAGAAAAACTATCAGGAGAGCTTGTAAGTTAAGTGTAAGAGGAGCCAGGAGTGACTGGGAAAGGAGTAGAGAAAACAGGCACAGGAAAGAGAGACTGAAACAGGATAGAATGTAAGGAAAAAATAGCAGGAAGGAAAAAGTAGCAAAGCTCAGCAGGATAACGTAGTGCAGAATGGCAGGCTAAGGAGGGATGTAGATAGAGATAGGAGCATAGAAGATAGGGTCCTATGAGCAAGAGTTACTTGTAGAAGGCAGGGGAGGGGTAAAACAACAGAGTAGGTAGAAGATAGAGAACTAGGGAGTGACCTGGTGATGTGCAGGAGGCAGCAACCTAGGGAAAACATGGAATAAAAAAAACAGCATTGGTAAGATACAAAAATAAGAAACATTAATAGGACATACTTTTAGAAATTACACCCAAAAAGTTAGAGGGAGGCAGTCTTCAATTGGGTCTTGGGTGCAGGTAGTTTCCAGCAGGGTAGGCCAGTGATCTTGTGTAGGGAGTCTGTCCTAACTCGCAGAAATTACACCCCAAAAAATTAGAGGGGGGGCAGTCTTCAACTGGGTCTTGGGTACAGGTAGTTTCCAGCAGGGTAGGCCAGTGATCTTGTGTAAGGAGTCTGTCCTAACCGGATGATAGCCAGCTGCACACCATGGGTACGCGTCCAGGGCAAGGGACAGAAAATAATAATAATAATAATAATAAAAGTGATAATGATGATGATAATAATAATAATAATTGTTAGTAATAATTGTAAAAGATTAAAGAGGATCAAGACAATTATTATTAAAGGTGAAATGCTGAAAATGTGCAAATATATTACACAGAAATTGTAGTAATAATGTTGTCAGTTAGGAAAGCATATTACAAAAAGTTATTTATCATAAGGTAAATAAATTTCAGGGGAGGGTCCCTCAAAGCAGAAATATGCCACATTAATAATAATAATAATAACAGTGATACTACTACTACTACTAAAAACAATAATAATAATAATGCACAGTAGTGAAACTAATGACAACATGCATAACAATTATGACAGCATCTAATCCAACATTAGGACTTACAAAGCAGTCATATTACTTTGTTACTTGTAGCTTGACAAATGCATTATAGATATTTAATGTTACATTGGTTGGCATGCATTATTATTAGAAAAAAAGTGGAAGAGAAGACAGTGGTTATATATTAATTTTTGATTCAGTGGTTTAAGAGTTTAGTATATATATTAGTGTTTTATATGTTTTGTGTATAGCAGGATACCATTGAGGAAGGGTATAGGCAATGATGTATAAATAGTAATTTGCCAGTAAAAGTAAGCGGTATGTATTTTGTTCCATTTCTCCATCCAGTTTAGATTTTTCAGTATGCTATACTTGTAGGTGTGGGAAAGTTTATTGGCTATGAATCTGGTTGTTTTGTTGTAGGTTGCATTTAGTGTACTGGGTAGGTTCTTTTATTACATCACCAATAACTACAATAGAAGCATTTCTGCAAACTTTTTTCTTGATAATAAGGAGTAGATTTGGGCCTAGACTGTAAATGGTTTCATGTTTGTGAGTGTGATTCCTAAGTACTTGCAGTGGGGCACAGTTTCAGTTTCTCCTCATGCTCATTTTTGAGCTCAGTTGTTTCTGGAGTTATACAGAATGAAAAGAATTAATGTATTTTTTTTCTCATTTACAGTCAGCCAATATAGCAGATTATTAAGTAACTTCTGCATAGCAGGTTTAAGTTTTTACAGTAGATGAGGCTTCTGCTATGAAGAATGATTGAGTTTTCTGCATATTGAATTAATATGACAACATTAGCTTGACAAGATTGTAAATAGTGATGGTCCTAACATGGCTGTCTTTGGCACAGAAATATTGGTTGCAAAAGTAGGTGACAGTGTATTTTTCCAACTTGCTAGCTGCATGCTTTCTTTTAGAAAGGATTTAAACTATGATTGAGCTGTTTCATTGCAGCCTAGGTCTTATATTTTTTGCAGAAGTAACTGGTAGTTTACTATATCAAACATTATGTACAAGGCCAAGAATAAAGTATCTGTAAGAAGACCTATACCACAATTGTTACTTGTTGTAGTATTTTTAATGGGGCCATTTACATGCTGCGATTTGCCCAAAATAGAGCTAAGCTGTTGTTAGTAAACTGTTCTCAGTCAAGATGGCTGTTAGCTAAGTCAGTGTCAGTGGTGCAGCAGGTAGAATACTTGCCTTTAGTGCAAAAGGCTTTTGGTTCTATTCTCACACCAGGTAGATTGATTGCTCACATTGTAGTGCAACATAAGGAGAGTGCTGCACTCCAGAGTGTATGCTGTCCCTCAGATAAGACGTTAAACCCGAGGCCTCGTTGCCTGAGTCAGTAGTAGTTCAGGTGAATATAAAAGATCCCAGGGCACTTAGTGAAAAGAGTAGGGGTCCTATGTTATTATACAAAATAACTTTTTTACAACATATTTACAAATATTTGCAAGTGTACAAAGATATATATATATATATATATATATATATATATATATATACACAAATCTGTTGACACAATCATATTAATTTTCATCCCTGTCAGACTACGCTACTCCTTTTTCCATAACCATCTGATTTTACTTAGTATTGTTGCTAAAATCCATTTACCATTAAACATTTCATTTATTCTTTCATTCCATATAACCCATATAACACAAAATAACTTATCTATTCTTTTAACATATTCTTTACTTCTTTTCTTATAATAGCCACATATAATCATATCCACAGTTATTTTATCTACTTCATTTATAACTTCAAAAATATTCTTTACATAGGTTTCTCCATAACATTTTTACTCTTTTACATTTCAAAAACACATGTTCTGTAGTTTCTTCTTCATTACAATGTAAACATATTCATTCACTTTTCTTCTTATATGGGATATTTCCTTTTACTTACAATTTATTTTTTACCAATCTCCACAAAAAATCTTGACATTCCATTTTTTGATTACACCATTTGCTTCTTATTTTTATAGCTTTAATTTTTTCATCTGCTAGATTTTTATATTGTTTTACATAGTAATGTTTTATCATTACATTCTTATACCAAACTTATTTTCTATATCATCACTTTTTGTTTTTCACATAAATATTTTTTCTTGGTAACATTTCATTTCATCATTTATGTGCACATTTTTCACTTTTACTCTTTTTTACTATACCCCAAAATTTATTTTACTTACATTTACACAATTTTACTACTAATTTCTCATCTTTTTCATTTATCCATGTTAACACTTTATACAAATTTAATGAAGCAGTGTATACCACTGGGTTAATTAAGCCTAAACCTCCTTCTTCTTTATTTACATATAAAACTTGTCTTTTTACTGGTTTAATCTAGAACTCCATATAAATGAAAAAATTGTCTCCAATAATTCCCTTTCAAATGCTGTTGAAAAAATAAATATACTTGCTAAATATGGTATTTCACAATCATTACTAAATTTATCAAATAAGCCTTTTTCTGAATGATACTTTATATGTCCTCCACAAAAGACAGGTTTGTTTTATTTCTTCTATTATTTTTTTCCCATTGAATTCTACTTACATCTTTATTCCCAAACTTTATACCTATCACTGAAATGTCATTAATTGTAAAACATATACCCCTAATCTTTATTACATTACCTAAACCTCTACTTTTCTTTTTACTTAAAGCCATCCGTATTACCTCTAGACACACATTTGTGCAAATTATTACTTCTTTTATTCAAATTTTTTTTTGCAATTATTATAATGTCATCATCAAATATTAACAGAACCAGAATTCCTAACCCTTCAGGTGTTATATACCCTGCCTCTTTCATTTTGTAATTTATTTCACATGCTATCACATTCATAACTAATTCAAAGAGTATACAACTCATTGGAAATCTCTATCTTACACCACTGTTCATATGTATCTCTTGGCTTGACCAGCCATTTACAAGTATTTTTGTTTTATTACTATATGCTGACATACATAATTTCCTAACATTCTCACTTATATTATATTTTTTCATTATTATCCATAAGATTTCATGTCCAGTCATGTCAATACCTTATTATGGTCTCCTATCATGATTTTTGCTTCTTCTTTTCTGTTCATATCTCCTTATTATGGTCTCCTATCATGATTTTTGCTTCTTCTTTTCTGTTCATATCATCCACATTTCTGTATCATTAATATTTCTTGACAAGCCTTCCACTTTATACTATATATGCTATCTTCCATACTATTTCCATTTTAGTTTCAAATCTCTTTTGTACTATTTTCGTAAATATCTTATAATCATTATTATTCAATACTATTGGTCTTCAGTATTTTAATTGTCTTCTGTCTTGTAGTCATAATGATTCAATACTGTCGGTCTCCATTTTTTAATTGTCTTCTATCTTCCTTCTTCCATATGAATTTATGCATTCCACTGCATAATTCATTATACATAAAACCTTTAATTAATAATTCATTCAAAATCTTTAAAAATATGTTTTTTGCCAGTCCCTTAATTTTTTATACATTTCATGCCCTATTTCATCTGGGCCCCTGCAGCCAAATCTATATTTACTTCTCCTAATATTTTATCTAGCTCATTTAAAGACATCACCTTTTCCAATTCTTTATTCTCTTTTTCTATTAACGTTTTTACTTTCCATGTTTTTTTTCACTACCTTCTTTTTTCTTTAAACATCTCTTGTATATATTGTGCTACACTATTCATAATATTTTTCCTGAGTTCTTTCTATTTCTCCTTTTACATTTTTTATTTCTCACATTATACTACCATTGTCCTTTACTAATCTGCTTAAGTAACTCAATACTTCTTCTCTTTTTCCTTGTAAAAATGTCTTTGCTTCTATAACAATTTTTGTATTTTTTTCTTGATTTCTTTCATATAATTCTTTTTTCTTTGTCAATGTACTTTCTGTCATTATGGTCTAAATCTTCCCATGCATCATTATATGCTCTTTTATATATTTATTTCTCTACTTGTTTCACATTATATTGCCAGTGTAACAAAATATATATTTTTCCTTAAATATCATCAACCATTCAGACCAATTTTTATAAAATGTTCTCATAGTAATATAATCTTTCCATAACTCTGTTACTAATCTCTCTCATTCTTCATTCCATGCTTACTCATTTATTAGTTTTATACCTTTGCCTATTTTAATATATTCCTTGTTTTCCTTCATCTCTAGCCATATTGCAAGATGATCAGAAAATCCTGCTTCAACTACCTCCCCCTTCTCCTATAATAAACCTACTGGTACTATAAAATAATGTGTTTCAGTTCTATACATATCCCTTTTGTAAGTCTATGAATTTTTATACCAAAGATTTAATTTATACCAAAGTTTTAACTTACCACATCTTAGAATTTCTAACATTTTTCTTATATCATTTCCTTTCTTTTTACTCTTGCTTCTTAAATCACAATTAAAGTCTTCTGTTATTAAATTCATATTTATCACAAAATAGTCTAAAATTTGATGAAATAAGCTTTTCCTTTCTTCATAATTAGTATAAGCATGTAATGTTATAATTCTATATACTTGTTCTTTTCATTTTAAATCTGCAATGGTTAATCTTCCCATTTTCTCTAAAGTTACATCTAATATCTCTACTATATTTATACAGAATACAGTCATTCCAAACCATCTCTCATTTTCCAAATTCCACATTATCTTTCCTCTCTATGGTTTCTCTGTTTGTAATTTTTCTTCATTTGTTAAAAATCGTGTGTCTTCTAATATAATTACATCTATATCACATGTATTGCACCACTCCAAAATTCCTGTTCTTCTATCTTCTTAATACTATTCACATTTACAGAAAGCAATTTAAAATTTTTGTTTTCCTTAGATTTATGATTTCAGACGTTCATAGCTGATTACTAGGCTGTCTTTCTTAATAGGCCATTTTAAACCTAACAAATTCCTTCCCAACTGTGGAAATCAATAGTCTTTTTCATCTATTTACTTTCTTTTTTTCTTTTGTACTTATCCCTTTAGATTTTCTTTTTCTGTCTTTTACCCTTTTACCAATAGAATTAGTTTCCCTTTTACTGCCTCACAGTTTGTGTTCTTCATCACTTATTTCAGAACCTCCTTCTCTGTCCTCTTTATTATTTTTTTCTCATCCAATTTTTCTTCTGTTTCTACTACTTCTAAAATTTCTTCTGTTTATTCATTATCTACTCTCTTTTTCTTTTCCTTACTCTTATTTTCACGTTTGCAATCCATCCATAAATGTCCAATTTTGTTAGATGCATAACATTTCAGTTAACATTTTTTGCATCATGTCCCATTTCCCACAAATACATTTTATATTGTCACAGTTACTTAACAAATGTCCTTTGTTTAGACACAAACTGAAAAAAAAAACATGTTTTGGGTTGTCCCCATTTTACAACACCCCTATTCCCCCTCCAAATTTATCATGCTTGGTATTTGTATATTTTTTTCTCTTTCTATTTTTAAAACAATATTACAATCCCAGCTACCATTTTGTCATAAACATTTGCATCATCCAGTACTTCTTTACATAAAGCTTTCAAATGTCCTTTCTCTTTCTACCTGTGTTCAATATTGTAGATGAATCTTCCTGTTAAATGGTTTTATAGCATAAAGATTTCATGGGTTACAGCCTTTATTTTTGTCATATTCTCCAAGAACATTTTCTATTGAAAAAACAGTCTCAAATATAATTTTACAAAATGTCTCTTTGTTAATAAGAATAAATGCTCTTATCTCATGTGCTTTTATACCCAGAGGAGCTATTAAATTGTCCCACACTTCGTACCTGTCCATTTCTTTCTTTTCTTTAGTTTGAATCCCTACCATCTGCTTCAGTTTTCAATTTTATTTACCTACTTTTCTGCAACTCTATTTTTGTCTTCTTTTACTTTCTGTGCATATGGTATCTTTTCCATCTCACCCGTATTATTCAGGGTTATCTCTGCATCCTTCTTTTGTATTTTCTCTATAGTGTCCCACCAAGAAACATCTTATTCATTTTCTGGCGTATTCTGAAACACCATTTCTTTGTACATCATCTTGCAACACTCCCAACTGGAGGGTTGTAATTATACATGCATCATTTGTTAACTCATCTCCATCAAACAGATTTATTTGAAACATTTCCTCAGAATCCTGCAGACATTCTACGGCCTCAGTATTTGCTTTCTCCTTCATTTCTTCTATCACTCCATCATCTCCTTCTCTCTCCATCTCCCTCCCTGTTTTTCAGGGCTGTCTCAGTGCCTGAAATGGAAACAGGAAATGCTCCGCCAAAATGAGTCCTACTCACAACAGAAAAACATAGGGGAAGTTCCTTGATGCCCTGGCCAAATTTCCACTAGTAGTATAAACACTACCTTGGGGTTCCTTTGAAATTAGGGTTAGGGTTAGCACCCATTATTAAAGAAGACAGGGGCAGATCCCTGCACCACCATAATAATGAGTGCTAACCCTAACACTGCCCCTTCCCTCAACCCTAACCCTACATCTTACCATCATAAAAACCTTCCTGTAACTTTGCCACTACACAAGACATACTCAGACACAAAAACAATCACAAACACAACCAAACAGCACTATATCTATCCCCTGGCCTAACCCTGTATCTATCCCCTGGCCTAACCCTGACCCTAACCGTAACCCTAAAATACACAAACTCGCACACAATCATATAACACCTATCCTTTACTCATCCCTGACCCTAACCCTAACTTGCATACAGATGCACAAACATTCTAATATCTCCAACCCCACTTTCCTGTCTTGACATTACACACCATTGACATTTCCACAGCTCTCCTATTTGTACCACTGACATTAAACCACACTCCTTGTGTTTGTTGAAGAAGTGGCATTTGACAACATGTGGCGGACCCATACACACACACACACACACACACACACATATATCTGTATATGTGTGTGTGTGTGTGTGTGTGTGTGTATATATATATATATATATATATATATATATATATATATATATATATATATATATATATATATAATTGAAATTATAAAAAAGGGAACATTTGTAAGTGTGCTGGATGATTAATATGGAGCCTTGATCTTTTAGTTGTGAAAATAGCTTTTTGACTGTTGAAAGATTTCGAGCCTGCATAAACTAAAGCACTGCTGGTGTTGGGTGAGGAAAGTAAACCTATATTTTCTTGTCTGAGAGTGATAAAGGTGATAAAGTTGTTTCTGTTTTACCTGATCCATTTTGTTTTCTGTTTTAAGATATCTGCTCGCCCTGGTGTTTTTGTTCTGTTTGAGAGATTGACACTTAAATTAGCTAGGCTGTACATTTCACATGTTTTTTTCATTGGTTAAATTGTTTGAGTGATACTTAAATATACAATGAATTTCTAGGCCTTTGACTTTTTCTGAAAAAATTTCAAGCCTGCATAAACTAAAGCACTGCTCCTATTCCCTGCTAGTTTTTTTTCCTCTCACTTTCCCCTTCACTGATCTGCTTTTTAAATGTGGTGATTTTAAGCTGCACACCCCAGCTGTAAATTGAGCTTAATAAGCCCCTCCCTTTCTACACTGCTGTTGATATTTTGAATTATTTATTTGCCTTTCCTTGTGCTTATTTTGAAAAAGTGCATTTTGCATCTCATTGTCTGTTCTGCTGATGGCAGGCCTGCTTACAAGGCAAACGTACTTTGAGGATACAATCCACAGAGCTGCATGACATACAGCTTATTATTTTCCGCTACAGATTGTTTGATCAGGACGTTAATTTACCTAGACATATGTGGTATGGGCAACTTCTTACAACTCATCATGCCATTGATGTATTTGCGCAATACATCCCACTACAACGCCATGGCCTGAGACAAAGACAAGCCTTCCTACAGCAAATCCCACACTGGAGCGACTTCATGTGGAGGTGTTCGTTAAACAAACTGCCGCTAAAGGGAGCACGTCACTTTGGTCCACAGCCTGCTACATTATGCCCCAGCGGCTGCCAAGAAGTGAAAACAGCAGGGCATATATTCCTTACATGCATGAGAGTAAGACATTATGCCCCAGCGGCTGCCAAAAAGTGAAAACAGCAGGGCATATATTCCTTACATGCATGAGAGTAAGACAGTTTTGGACACTGTTTCACACAGTTTTTCAAATTCCTCACCTATTCCCATTGACATTGTCCAAATGTTTGTATGGGACGTATGGTTGTTTTTGGACTCTGGAGATCAGGAGGGTGGGCTTTGCCCTTTTTTCTATTTTGTATTATTTTTGGTTAATGCATTGTAAAGAGTTACATTCTACGTTCCGATGCAACCCATTTGCTTTATGTGCTTCAGTCAAGCTTTGGTTGTTAAAATGGGGATACCAGGATTGCCTTTTATGATTTATGTGTTTATTTATTTTCTTGTATAACGTTTTTTATTTATATTTTCAATAAACACTGTGTAATACTCTGAATTATTATCTAGCAAACTGTCAGATAAATTACTGTATTTATACACTCTAGCAAGCACTTTTTTACATCAAAAGGTCAGTACACTGGTCTGTTTAGGTTGGGGAATCAAACTGAAAAACTTACTAGAAACTCTGCCAGAGAATACACAACCAAGTACAATGAACTGTTTATTAAAACAAACAACTGCTTTCATCTAAAAGCATACAGACTTCTTCAGATAAAGCCAGAACAATTCAAAATTTGCACTTAAATAGTTTTCTTGTCACATGACACCAATATATGCAAAGCAAGTGTATATTTAAAGCAACAGTTGTCAAGACAAGTACATGTATTTAAAACAATGTGTTTAAGATATAAAACTGAGAATAACTGTTATTCATCACTAACTTAAGCCAGGACATAAGCAGGACATAAGCAGAAATGATGCACAAATGCTAATGCAATCACCCTAAAAATAAAAACAGATGATAATAAATATAAGCTTATTATTTTTCATATGCCTTCCTCTTGAGT
This sequence comes from Protopterus annectens, assembly GCF_019279795.1. Lineage (NCBI taxonomy): Eukaryota > Metazoa > Chordata > Ceratodontiformes > Protopteridae > Protopterus > Protopterus annectens. The sequence goes on along the minus strand of NC_056726.1, from coordinate 345,366,512 downwards.
AAGCACTGTATAGATATAGCATCATTAAGCCATGGGGGACTGAAGCATTCAAAAATATCTGCCACCAAAGCTCTGTCTCATCAATTAATAGTTTCCATGGCCCACCTCTGGGACTGACCTCTACTTTCTCAATGATAGCAAACAGGAAATATTGGTCTGGAAATTGGTGACTATGCTTGTAGAGTGCATTTGTAGATTTAGCCTTTCGAATCCCATAGTTATGTTCGTAGATACAATCCCTAAGCTTACGTTCTGATTTACCAATATAAAATCTATTGCACTGGTGACATACTACAGCATAAATAATCCCCTTTGTATGGCAATTAAAATTTGCAGGGATTGAAATGGATATATTACTGATGGAAACACTTGAGATTTCTACAGTTAGTGTTATTGGCTGTAGGGCTTATTAATCAACTTATCTTATTTTCTGTACCATTGAGTGGCTCCTAGCTCATTTATCCAAAGCATAGACTTTTGTTGAATAATCACACTTTTATAAACTGTTTAAAGTACACTGCCATATCCTTATCCTTAAGCTTGTTTGTAGAAGCATTTCATATCTTTTAAGTTTGTTCACTCTGGACACTCCTTTACTGTGCTTTGACATTAGGAAGACAATGATTATTCATCTAGTGGTAGTAGGTGCTTCCCTGGTCTATCTGAGCTGGGAAGCACACAAAAGTGCTCTAAGTATCTTTTTCTATTTCTTTTGTACACTGTGATTGTAGTTTACCAGTTTAAAAAAAACTGTATTGTCTGCTGTTGCTTTAACTAGTTAATTGCACTCTATTACATTGTATCTGTTAGTTGTAGGGCTGCTGTAGGTAGTTTTTGTGGTCTTGTCTTGTTACACTTGGGCTCCAAACCAGCAATTTTAAAATAAGAATGTGTTTTTCTGTACCTTTGTAGCAGAAGTGTGCTGACCCAACCTATCTGAGTTGGAGAATGCTGGTGGAAGGCTTATTGTGTGCTTTCCTGATTGGTAGTTAGCTTAAAGCTTGTTTTTCTTGCTCTTATTTAAGCCTCTTGTTTGCGTGGTGTGGTGGTTAGCAGTAACCTTGTATAGACGCAAAAGCCTATAAGTTCAGTTTTTCCCACAAACAGCTGTCAGTGAAACCCTTCAAAGCTTTTCTGTTGCTCTACAAGCAACTCAGTTGCATACTGAGCAGCATTGCCTTATTGATCAAACTTATCCTACACAAATTATAGGTCCCTTTTGTAGTCTCTGCACTACAAGCACAGTCCTGTCAAATTAACCCATTCCCTTCCCTAATAAAAATACAGTAAATGCCTGCTATCATGGACAGGTAGTTTCCCATCAACTCTCTGGCCAGCCTGATAGACATGGACATCCTGGAGCAATGTAACAATTGTCTCATGTATACTGACAACCACGTACTCCTAAAACAAACAAATACTTTATGTGAGAGATGTAGTTACACTATGAAATTGGAGGCAAGACTCTCACATAAGGACAAATTGAATGTCAAACAGCTTGTCATTGCATGCACACTTCCACAATAAATAAGAACATGATGCATAAACCACATATGCGGAGTTACTCACTAGTAACTTACCAAAAGATCAGAAGCCTCCCAGATAGAAACCACTTACACACATAACAATGCAAAAAACAACCACAACACATAATAACACACATACACACCAGTGTCTCAACAAATAAGCCCATAAGGCATAACACCACAAAACCTAATGCATTAGTCATAGGTGACTCTGTTGTGAGAGACACGGATGTTCCCCTCACCAGGCTGGATAAGGAGTGGGTTAGGCTTAGCTGCCTGTCAGGTGCCAGGATCTGTTAAGTCACTCAGGCACTCAAGTCACTAAACCACAAGTCCATGTGGGGATGAAGGACTTGAGACATACCTCACTGGACTAGATGAAGAGAAACATGACTGAGCTCTCATATTATGTGTCACAGGCAGGTATAAGCCTAGCCTTAAGCAGCATTCTACCTTCTCCAAGGATGATTCCACAACAATTGGCTTAGCTTGTGGTGTCAGTCCAAGGGGATCCAATATCTATTAGCCTGGGAAGATGGGAAGACATGGTCAACAGGCCACACTCTTTTGCCAGAGATGGCCTGCAGCTGTCTCCTCTAGGCTTTTGAATACTGGCAAAGGCATTAGCCACCTCTATTGTGCCTTTTTTAGACAGTGTCAAAATAACCAACCTTCCAGCATAACAAAATCTTCTCTAAATAAACTCAAGGTACTGCTGCTGAATGCTAGGAGTCTAAACAAGAAACTGTGCTCCCTGGAAGCACTTCTCACTTTGGAAGATGCTGACATCTGTGCAGTCACCTAGACATGGTTCAAAGGTGTGGAAAGCACCCTGGCCATGCAGGGCTACAGTGCCTTCCATACTTTCAGACCACATACTGAGCAGGAAAGAACCAAAGGAGGAAGAGGTTTATCCATCTTCATTAATGATAAGTACACCTCAAGACTGGTCAAACAGTATGACTGTCTTGCGCTATTCCATGTCCAATTAACTATAGGCAAAGCCCCCTTCCACATCATAGCTAACTATAGGTCCTTCACCATGAAACAAGCCTTGACTTCCTGGAGTCACTTGCCATATTGCCTAACACTACTCATGGGTGATTTTAATAAACCTACCATTGACTGGTAAACATACATGACCACAAACATGCTGGCTCAGAGGTTCTTGGACTTTGTCAGTACAAATGCTCTGGAACAACTAGTCAGCACACCCACAAGAGGCTGAAATGTTCTCGACATAGTACTTGCTAACATGGGAGAGCATTGCACTCCCCCCCCCGCCTTGTGTGATATCCTCTATAGTATGATCTGACCATAAATCAGTCTCATTTGATGTCATTATAAGACTAGATACCCCATCAAGCTCAAAATTGCTTAAGACGTTTTCTAAGACAAATATCCTTCTACTAAGTGATGGCATAGGAAGTTTCAAAGCCCCCTCAAATGCAAATAACAGACTCCTATGCAGAGGTGGACAACAATGCCCTGTATAACCACTTAAGCAGTTGTATAGAATCAGCTGTACCTGACCAGATTAAAACCAGGTCTTACCGAAAAAACAAGCCACCCTAGTGGTCCTCTGGTATAAACAGGCTATGCAACAAGAGAAAGAAACTAATGTCCAAGAACAAGAGGGAACTGGCTCAGTAGAGGAAGATATCCCTCTCTAGCTTAAACAAACAAGTTAGAGATCTTGTCAGGTCCCCCAAAGATAATTACAAAGCAAAAATAGCCTCACTAAATAAGGGTAATCATGAGGTGTGCTTTAACTACATCTGAAATCTAACAGGGAATACCCAGCTCTGCACTGAACTGGTTGTGGATGGCACCAGCCATACTCACCTGGAGGGAATAGCCAACCTGCTAGCTGACAGATTTGAAGAAAACTTCAGCCCCCTGCTGTCTCCAGTCATCACCCAAAGTATACATGCTACCATTCCTCAGCCTTTTATCTCAAGAGAGCAGGTCATCTCAGCACTCTCAAATGCCAAAAACACAGCATCAGTGGAACAGACAACACAAGTTGCCATTTAAACAACGTAAAACATGACCTAGCAGACCCACGTGGATCCCTCTTTAACCACCGTTTGAGAACTGGCTATATTCCGGTGGAATGGAGGGCAGCAGCAGTAATGCTCCTGCACAAAGGGATGCCATCATCTGACCCTGGGAATAATTGGCCCATAAGCTTGAATACCCCCATCTGCAAGCCCATGGAAGGAATAATTATGGACTTTATTAACAAGGACATAGGCTCTCCAAACTCTGGACCCAAACCAGTTCAGATTCATTAAAGGTAGATCATGCCTGTTAAACATGATTGACTTTTTCGAGAAAGTCACCAAGGCCCTGGACAAGGGAAAAACAATGCATACACCTACCCTGACCTAGCCAAGATGTTTGATACAACCCCCCACTCAGGTATTATGCAGAAAGTCTCCCAGTTGGGAATTAACCCCTACATTACCAGATGGGTAGCCAACTGGCTCACCAACAGGACACATACTGTCAAAGTTGGTGACTTCACTTCTAGCAAAAGACCACTCACTAGTGGCATACCACAGGGTTCTGTGCTGGGCCCCTTACTGTTCAGAATTTATTTCTCAGAAGTCCAGGCAAACTTGGACAACCTGTGGCTGACCGAGTTCGCTGATGATTACAAATTGGGAGCAATGACTGCGTCCCCCAATGAAGTTAATATGCTGCAGACAGGGTTAATGCAGATAAATGATTGGTGCTAAAGCCACAGATTGAAGCTAAATGCAAAAAAAAATGCATTACTATTCCATTTGGGGAAGCTGATATCCATGTTAATTACATTATAGAAAGCACTCCCCTAAATGTAGATGCAGTGGTACATGATCTGGGTATGCAGGTCGATTGCAATCTGAACTTTGACCACCACGTATCCACAGTAGTAAGGAAATCCTTTTATGTGACACATCTTGTAAGTTACAGCATCGCATTTAGATCTAATGATGTAATAATTCCATTATACTTGGCCCTCATCAGACCAATAATTGAGTATAATGCTCTGTTTTGCATGTACCTCATTGACAAGCAACAGTTAGAGAGACCATAGAGGTTTCTTACCAAGAAATTACAGGGAAAACAAAACGAATATTACATGGATAGATTGAAAGCCCTGTCAATGTAATCTGTCTCCTACAGGTTGCTAAGGGGTGACTTGAGCCTGGCTTACAGGGCAGTCTCTGACCTGCCCTTGATAGAAATGCTACAAATATGTAAATCAAACTGCAGGAGGGTCACTCCAGGCACCTTAACCTAGCATCTGACATGAACAGGTCGTGCTGGAGAGATAGATACATCTCCCAGAGACTGCCAGTTCTTTGGAAAAAGCTTTCAGTTCATGTGAAACAAAGCCCCTCCCTGACCCTCTTCAAATGCAACCTAGATCAATGGATGGGTTTCTACAAATTTCTTCCTGGGATGGTGCTCATGTCTCTCCTAGATAGTGGAAGTCGGTATTAACTACCAAAGACCCTTACCTTTGTGAACTTCACTGACCTACCCACCTATAATTGAGGCAACTCAGGATAAATATGGCTAGGCTTGTAAGGTCTCTAGAGCCATTAGCCTAGTAACTCCTATAAACCTGGGAAAAATTGGTTTGAAATGTTGATGGTATGTTTGCAAAGAGTAAGTAATGGTTAGAATGAGCTTGACTGTTTATTGTAGAGTGTGACTGCTGGCATGAAGTGGTCAAATATGTCAGCTGCTTGTCTTTGTGTTGATACATAGAATGGTTTATTACTGCCTTGATTTTTTTGCCAGATAACTTGTTTATTTAATTCCAGGCATCTGCTGTGATAGCACGGCTTTTTTTGTAGCTTACAGAAGCATAATTATATTTATTTAGAAAAATTATAATTCTACAGAGGTTTATCTATTTATTTATTTTTTGGGTGACTATCTTAGTTTGTAAAGGATTTGGAGTAGAAGATACACTGTCTCCTTAAGATTGAAGAGAGGTTAAATCCAATGCATTTGCATGTTCCGCATTCCATCTAATAAAATCTTGTCAATAGACACTGCATCTAAAAAAATCAATATATAAAGAGATAGTAACTGTATTTGCAGATTTATTGCCTTTCTCACAAAACAGAGCACAGCTCCCTTACACAAGCAAAAGCTAATTTGATTCAGCTAAAATAGAGTTATTAATTACTTCTAGTATAACACTTGTTTAAGCTTTCAGAGTTGAAAACTTTCCCCTGTCCTGCCAGTCATGTTATATCTAGTTCTCCAACTATCTTCTTAGGTCACTTCCTCCCATTTGGCTTGTGTGACAGACACCATGGAGTAAGTTACATATCACTGACCTTTTTTCATATATTACTCCTAAAATGTGAGAATCACGTTTGTCCTCCCTAAGACAAACCCTGTCATACAATGAAATAAGATTAGAATTTTAAAAAGTTCCCAAATCTGAATGAAAATGCACATGCTTCTATATCTTGCGAATTGCCTAAATATTTTCAAACTTAAGTGACTAGTTTACTCAAATGACTCTTCCAAAATACACTAAATTCTCTTGTTAATCTTTAATATTCATTACTTTATATCACTCCCCTTTTTTTACTAAATGTATTTCTGTTTATACATTATACTTCTTTACGGGCAGCCACGGTGGTGCAGCAGTTAGTGTTGCCACCTCACAGCAAGAGGTTCTCCAGTTCAATCCTCGGCTGGGGTGCCTTCTGTGTGGAGTCTGCATGTCCTCCCTCTGGTTGTGTGGGTTTCCTCCGGGTCTTCTGGTTTCCCCCCACATCCCAAAGACATGCTGTAGGTGGATTGGACACTCTAAATTGGCCCTAGGTGTGAGTGTGTGCTTGTGTGTGCCTTCTGTGGAAGGTTGAACGCCGTGCTGGCAACTCGACACTGTAAAACTCTACTGCCAATCATGAGCGGACAGGTGATCCGCTGTGGCGACCCCTAACCGGGAAAAGCCGAAAGAAGAACTGTACCTTAAGTAACTTCATCTCCATTCATAAAATCTATTGCATATTGTGCTTACATTCTTCAGTTCTAATAAGATTTTACTTATTTGTATATTTGTTAAAGTTTATTGTATGGGCATTTATCTGAAGAATTTATTCTTGTATTTGATATCTGTTTGTACGACTTGTTTTTGACTTGTTTCATAATACATATTATGTTTGCTCTTGCCAGGCTACCCTGAAAATGGTCCATTTGGAATAGCGCTCTACTCTGAGACAGAGTTCCACTAGTGATAAAATATCTTCCAGATCTTGTAAAAAAACATACAAAATTGTAAGGGACCTCCAACCCCTGTTCAGTGAACATGACAACTTGAGAGACATTTTTTCAAGCACTCTCATTGCTGTTATTTAAACAACCTCCACATCTAAAGAATCTTATTGTCAGAAGCATACGTAGCCCAGAAGAGAACATATTCCAGAACTGCATAAAACCCTGCAACCATCCAAGGTGCAAACATGTCACATGATTTGTATGGCTTCCAGCATAACAATTTCACAGAGCAGAAGTTTCAAGGTACAGGGTTTATTTATGTGCTCTTTTAAAAACATGAGTTATCTAATCAAATGCAGGAAATGCCCAGCAGAGAGACAGGTCCCTCACTCAGAACTAGGATAAATGACCATAGACACACAGTTGCAAACAAAATGATTGACCAGCCAGTGTCAGCACACTTTTCCCAATCTGATCATTCTGTATCAGATATGATTGTTATAGTTCTTCAAGGACATTTCCATTTACCTTTGGAAAGAAGAGCAATACAAATTTGTGTACTTATTCAGTCTGCAGTCAGTGGTTTGAACCAGGGTGTTGGTTTTTGGAGACACTATAGTACTTAACTTTTCCTTTTGAGCAACTAACACTGAACACAAATAAGGTATACTGAAGAGCAACAAATGCTTTTTTTCTGGTAGTGCATGGTTTATGATGAATTTACTCTGAATGCAAACTACTATCTCAGAAGGTTTAAAGTAACTGTTACGATTTCTGGGATTATTGTATTATGACCTGTGTTTTATTCATAACAGGAGAGTAGTTATTTCACATAATGCAACATTTTGGTCAGAACAGTACTAACGATAAACGGGTCTATATTAGAAGACCGAATGTTTAGGTGATGGAACACCTAAACATCAATCTTCTAATATTGAAAGCAAAAAACGGCGAATGGACGATTTAACACAGGGAAAGATTTCCCTTGGCCGTTCGCCGGGGTTTGCTATTTCCCTACTGTTGAGCGATCTCGGAGTTGGTATATTTAGTTAGGGGGGGTGTGGGGTGAAGCCCCTACTTAATTTAGATGTAAAGTAATGTTTTTTGTGTTGTGGCCGAGGGACCTGTTTTCCTAGGACGTTCGACATTGTGCAATTCGATAGTAGAAGATCGATGTTTAGGTGTTCGATCACCTAAAGAGTCGGTCTTCTAATATAGACCCCCATAAACTTAACAGTTAGTAAGGCTATGATGTTCAGACAGTTTTAGCAATATAACAACATTTTGTCTGGTTCTTTTGTTCTTTAGAACCTTACACTGACGTAACAACACATTTTCTTCTCTCTCTCTTTCTCTCAGTGATTAGTTTGACCATAGCTTGTATAGTGATTTAATTGTAGACAATATCTAGACATTCTAAGTCTGTATCTTATTTTTATGGTAGACCCTGCCTTTCACTTAATTTTGAACTGGACATTATTGCTAATTTATTTTTTTGTGTTAAGCAAAACATCTATACCACAAAGATTGTTTGTTTATCCAGACTAACAACTTACAAAGTATAAATTCTTGTTTTCCTTGTCTGGATTTAACTAATCTTCATACACATCTCTTGTTTTGTGATTTATTGTCTAAGTACATCAGAGCAGTCTCTCTGACCTTTACCTTCCCTGCTAAATTAACACTAAATCTAATGTAACATGCCAAAATTTGATTTTTATAGCAGGGCATGACCCTATCCTCTACAATTTCAGTCTGTCTCTCTCTTTCTCTTCATATCTGTCTCTCTCTATCTAACACACACACACACACACACACACACACACACACACACACACACACACACACACACACACACACTGTGACTGAATCTGAGGTGCAGTTCGAACTGCATATTTCTCTTCCACACGACTATTTTTCAAGTGTTCTGTTTTTATCCAATTGGAAATAAATGATGAAATTCCCTTTCCCGGCACAAGGGGATATTTAAGTACCATATTTAACATCAGTATCTTAATTACTCCTGATGAAGGACTCATGTCAGCTTGAAAACTGGAATAATTGCAAAACCTACATTGGTCCAATAAAAGATGTTAGATCATGCCTGTGTTCCAATGTGTTTGTGTTTTCTGTTAGTGAGCCAACACATTTCATAGTTTGTTTTTCTTCTACCCTGGAAAACAAATTTTAAATAAAATAAAAAAAAGTTTGCATTGTCCTTACACACTGACGTTGTGCAAAGTGCTGGTGCTGTATTCTAATCACAGGCTAAACAGGAGAGACTTTCTTTAACTTATGCTGTGATGATGTTCATCCGGGCTTGGCATACTGAATTATGATCGACTTTTGCCCTTGCTTCCACTTTTTTCATCCAACTACAGGTACCTTTGACATAAGTGACATTTTTAAAATCATTTCAGGAAACCCAAATCCATGGATTATCTTAATGAGGCCTTTAGGCCCCTTTCATAGTGTGTGCTTAGTGACAGTTAATTTGGTATGTCCATTTTATGGCAAGGCTAAGTGTAACCATGGTACAGTCTAGACTCAGATGTAGACATAGGTCCCTTCAGATTTTCATCATTTGGATTAATCCTGCATTAATCCATGATATGATCTATGTGTATGGAGCTTTAATTTAGTATTTTTTATCTTCTGAATCTGAATCCATAGTTTTTCATTTCTAAGTATTGAATTAAGTAATTAAATATCTACTTCATTGTTTCCTATCACAAAGATTTTATTGTAATAGCATGCAACATATATAAAATAAGCCACGCTCATCTAGGTCAGAACCACTAAATGAAAAGCACAGGGAAGTTTTGTTGGTTAACAAAATATTGGGGCTGTATTTCTTTTTTGCATTTTATCTGGTTTTAGCTTTTATGAGACTCTTTTTAGGTTTATGATTAACATGTCTCCAAGCTTAGTGCTTTGTGGTTTGTTGGATACCCCTAGATAGTGAAATGAAAGCTAATCAAATCTATACAAAATGCCAAAAATGCCTCATTTCCTTTCTGGCATGCCTTCAAGCTAAATATGGGCCTAGCACACTGGTTGTGATTCAGTTGCATACATTAACTTTCAGCTGTTTATTAATATTTGCAGAAGGCAGTTGCTGAGATGATTGGTATAACAGACTTGTCAGATTGATTTTATGGTATTCCTTGCTCCTTTCAGAAATAGGAGCCACACGTTTTTATCTCAGCTAAAAAAAAGTCTCAGAAATGACTAAGTAACCTGGTTTCTCTTGGCAACTGTAGAACACACAGTTTTGTTTTTTTAAAAGCTGATATGCTGCAACGACTATTCAAAGTAGCATTTAATTTTTCATGTAATAAATCTTCCTCTAGCCAAACTAATACCATAGTCTTTATAACGATATTAAGGGTTTTTATTTTCCTAGACAAGTACAAGGCGTGTGTGTGTGTGTGTGTGTGTGTGTGTGTGTGTGTGTGTGTGTGTGTGTGTGTGTGTGTGTGTGTGTGTGTGTACATATGTGTGTATGTGCATAGCCTATAGCAGACCCTGTAATGTTGTGTGGGCACATAGACGGCACAATAGTACATGGAAATGTAGTGCAGTACTACTGCAGTTATTAAAATGTAACTCATTTGCACTTACCACTGGTATTGTTCTGTTTGTGACCATGGAAAAGTAGCTTTATTGGACATGATTTTCTTTAGTAATGGAGATCATATTGCTGATAGGGGAGATGAAACTTTGATATGCTTACAGGGCTAAGTTACATTTCCTAAACCTAAACTCACAGTCTGGCAGTTGGAGACAGTGTTAGGCTGGCACTTGTTGCACAGGGTTAAAGCTGTGAGCTGTGGTACTGGGTTTGACTCCTTCAGCCTTTATTTGCCTACTGTATGACTTTGAGCAAGTCACTTCACCAGACAGCACTTGAGGGCAACTGGAATTTGAGTTAGGCTCCACAATTGTCCTCTGGACTGCAAGCCTAGTAACTAACCATGATAGCACTGTTCTGTAGTAATGGCTCCATTTATCTGCCCAGAGACCATTGACCATCTTGCCGCCAGTTGCCTGCTGTTCATACTGGAGTGTAAGCTACAGCTTAAACAGGGGGTGGCAGAAGCTATAAATGCCATGCAGCATACCTTCTACTGTCCAGATTTTCACAGAATGTCCAGATTTTTGGCTAATATTTTTTGTTTCTTCCTCATAAAATTTGTGGTTTTCTGGCAAATTATTGGGGTGATTTGGGGACTGAAGTCACTAAATAAACACATACATTTCAAATCCTTCAGAAAATGCATGTTAACAAAAATCTTGTTATTCTAGCAATGGTGTAAGTTTGTAAGAGCAATATTTAAAATCTGTCATTATTTTTGGGCCTTTGTCCCCCCAATATGTCAGGCTCTGCCCAGATTTCTTGTGCTAAAAGGTTGAGAGGTATACCATGCAGTACTTGTTTTCACTGTGTAAAAAATACAAATAAAAAGTAAATAACATCCAGAATCATAAGAAAATTTGTACTGTAAAGATTGTATCATAATTAGCCTATAGGACTCTTTACTGCTGAATTCACTTCTAGTTACACTATAGGCAATGATTGACATTTCACTGTCTGAAAAAAAAACTGAAGACAACAGTTGAAGTACTGTAAGGCGATGCATTATTTATTAGTTGAAGTACTGTAAGGAGATATGTTATTTATTTATTGTTCACTATATTGTATTTATCACGTAGTTTATAAGTTGATGATGTATCATACTTTTAACTGAATTTGGTGAGGTAAGGAAGAAGACTAAGTTAGGAGTACAGAGGTTCTGTTCAAATCCCCACCCCCATGCAATGTTTTACATTTGTCTGCTTTCAGCAGCTGGGAGTAACATAGTCAAACTGAAGTAATGACTGAAATAAATGCAGAAGTATGGGCTCCAGCTGCTCAACCATATTTCAAAAGGGTACCAGAAATGTTATCAGGTCCGAAACTTGAGTTAGCTTTGATTCTAGAAACGGATACCTGAAATGTATACTGTAATCTAGTATCAGACTTTACCAGCATGGTCATGATAGTGGAAAGTGAGATGGAGTCGTTGACTATCTCAATCAGTTATTGTACATGTGTTATGTATTACATCAAGAACTGTAGCACTGTTCAAACCCATGATGACTATAATTATAAAAGGCAGTAGGTTTGTGGCTCAAGTTATTAGCAAAAAATTTCTCAGGCCAAATCTTCTGTTTTAATACATTTCCTAAAGGGGCATATTAAACCTGTTCAGAACAAAGTAGGATGTAGATTGCAAATCATCCTGTTGTGTTTCTTGCTGTTATACTTTCCTATTGGTTTATCCCTTCACCAAACCTGATTGCAACTGCTAGGATGAGTTGCTACTATTAGAACATGCTCAAACATAAGAAAATATTTCTTATTGCAGAATACAATTTATTCATAATCTCTGTCACTAATTTATATGTCATTTGTCTTATTTAAAGATTGTATAACATCATTAATAGGTACATAACTTATCATTAATAGGTACATAACTTGCACTGCGGTGGTGGTGCTGCGGTAGCGTTGTTGCCTCATAGCAACGTTGTCCCATTCGATTCTCAGCTAGACCGTCTTCTGTGTGGAGGCATACGTGAATGGGGTGTGTCTTTGTTGAAGGTTGTGCATCAGGGCTGGTAACCCGGTACGTAAAAATCCACTACCAATCATTAGCGGACCGGAGTTCCTCTGTGGCGACCCCTACCCGGGAAAAGCTGAAAGACACAAACAAATTAATAGGTACATAACTTGGGCGGCCATGGTGGTGCAGCAGTTAGTGTTGCTGCCTCACAGCAAGAGGTTCTCCGGTTCGATTCTCGGCTGGGGTGCTTTCTGTGCGGAGTCTGCATTTCCTCCCTGTGGTCGCGTGGGTTTCCTCCGGGTGCTCCGGTTTCCTCCCACATCCCAAAGACACGCTGTAGGTGGATTGGACACTCCAAATTGGCCCTAGGTGTGATTGTGTGCTAGTGTGTGCCTTCTGTGGAAGGTTGGGCACCAGGCTGGCACCTCAGCACTGTAAAACTCCACTGCCAATCATGAGCAGACAGGTGATCCGCTGTGGCAACCCCTAACTGGGAAAAAGCCGAAGAAGAAGATTAATAGGTACATAACTTGCTTCACTAAAATACTCAAAACTTATATTAAAGCATATAAAAGATACTGTTATGGTTCATAATTTCATTTTGTACCAAATGTTCTCAATTTTCATTCTGAGAGGCTTGTATGTCTTATAGATATTGCCACACAAAAATCTGCAATGATGCTTATGAATCCAATCTCCTGTAATATTTTTACATACTTGAGTTCAGCTATTGTTGGTATCTGGTGAATTTCTACTATACAGATTCTATTAAGTTTATGTTATTTAATGTATATGAACAGAAAGGTGATTTTTTTTTTTTTATTCTAGTATAGGTCAGATAAATAATTTAAACAGGTTGCATAAGATTGCTGGTTCTGTAGTGTCCATTGCCTTAAATAATAGCCTTACAAACTTCAAAGCTTTAGTTTTAAAAGATATGGCATTTTCCTTAAAGCTGAATTAATTATTAGCTATGTTTTTTCTGAGATCCATTATTTGAAAAGCCTTGGTCAAAGCCTTATACTTCTGTATTATCTTTTGTTATTTCTGATGAAGTTGGATATGTGTTGTAACAAAGATGAAAGCCCTCATCTCATTTGTATTACTTTGATCGTATTACTTTGATCTTATGTTGTCCTTTTCATTCTTCCTCACCAATGGATTATGGATCTGATCTTTGGATTTCACTTGGCCACATATGTTAAACTTTGGTTCCAACTCTCAAGCCCCTCCCTCTACCCATAATGCCCTAGTCCTTCCTCAATACCTCAGATCTTGTTTGCCACCATCGTGCACAGATGTAGGGACCTTCTCTCAAACATTTAGTATTGAGTTTTCTGATAATTTTTAATAAGTAAAGTTATTTTCCTTCCTCTAATCTTTAATCTTCTTTAGCTTTAACCTCCCTCTTAGTTTCTGATTATATTTTGAGTAGGGTAAATACTATTTTTATACAGTATTTTCTTCTCGTTACGATAGTTGATAATTTTTCTTTACTATAACCTCTGCCTTTTTCTTTACTATAACCTCTGCCCTTTCTACCCACCTTTTAGGGTAATCCTTAATTACCATTGCTTGTAATTTTTTCTTTTTCTTCTGAGTTATTTCCAAAAACAAATGTACTCTTTTATATATATTGTTCGTTTCACTGTCTCCATTATTAAACTGTCATGGCTGACAAGCTGACAGGGTTCAAAAATACACTTCTTGTGGGCACAAAATCTGTAGCTCAGATGTTCACAAGGATTTCTGTGATTCCTTTTTGGATAGACCCTATCAACACTCCTGAAGTGCTGCCCGACTGCCCACCTCTGGAGGCAGTTGGGCGATGGTTGTTCTTACACCCAGACACCTGGGCTTCTATAACAAAAGGTATATGGGTGGTAAAAACAATTTCCAGAGGTTACTTCATACCATTTTCCCAGCTTCCAATCTACAAAAGAAAAAAGCTTCCTGACATTCCACCCAGTCATAGGAAAGCAGCAGCACAAGAAATTTGAAAGCTGCAAGACAAAAGAGTCATCCAGGAGGTTTCACCAGAGCAAACAGGATTCAGAACTTACTCATGCTTATTTTTAGTGCTCAAAACGTCAGGGGACCTGAGACCAGGTTTGCATCTAAGTAAGTTAAATCAGTACATGAAAAAGTCAAAGTTCCGAATGGTCATGGTCCAGTTCATTCTACGTTTTCTTCACAAGGATGATTGGATGTGCTCCATAGGTTTTCACGATGTGCACTATCACATCAAATAAACAGGCACTCCCTGAAGACACTTAAGCTTTTGGCTGGGAGCTAGTCATTACCCATTCAGAACATGACTCTTTGGACTCACCACAGCCCCCAGAGAGTTCTCAAAATGTGTGGCAGTGGTGGCAGCTCACTTGAGACTAAAAGGATTTTGAGTGCTTCCATACCTTGGACCAGCTGGTTGACACCCTTGCAAGGGGCACAAACATCCTGGATCTGGTGCTTACCAATATGGGGGTCCACTGAAGCACCCCCACTGTGAGGTCTTCCCTGGTGAGATCTGACCACAATTCAGTCTCATTGGAAGTTAACTATCACACCTGACCCCCCCCCCCCCCCAGCAGCAACTAGACTAACAACTTCTCCAAAGCAGATTATAACCTATTACGGGATGGTATAAATAGCTTCACTGCACCTACTCCCTCAGATAAAACTATGTCAAGTTCTGCACGAGTGCTTTATAGAAACACCTGCATAATGACATTGACTCAGCTGTACCAGATAAGACCAAAACAAGTTCTTCAAAGAAGAGCAAACCTGCCTGGTGGACAACTGCCATTAACAGGCTTTGCAATAAGTCCTCCAAAGAAAATTATGAATCCAAATTAGCTTCCTCAACTAAGGACAATCATGTCTTAGTTGCATCTGTAACCTAAAAGGAAAGGCCCAGATTTGCGTCAAACTGGTAGTTAATGATACCACATATACTGAGCCTGTGGACATAGCTAACCTGTTAGCTGACAGGTTTTGTGAAAACTTCACTCCCTGCCACATGTACCCCATGATATCCCTGCAACGTGCCCCCAACCTTTTATCTCTAAAGAGCAGGTCATAAATTCCTTCTCCAAGGCCAAAAACACAGGATCTATGGGACCTGATAACATCCCTGGCTGTATCCTACATAGGTTCCAGCAATAATTAGCAACACCATCAGGTACTCATTTCAAGTCATAGTCTAAGCACTGGCTTCATTCCAGCTGAATGGAAAATGGCCACCATTATCCCCTTGCACAAAGGTGGTGCTTCCACTGTCCCGGGAACTATAGACCTATTAGCCTGACTAGCCTTATCTGCAAGGCCATGGAACGAATCATCATGGACCTTATCAACAAAGATATAGGTAATCTCCAAACACTTGACCCTACTCAGTTTGTATTTATCAAAGGAAGATTGTGGTTGTTAAACCTGGTGGACTTCTTTGAGACAGTCACCAAGGCACTAGATGAAGGGAAATCTGTGCATACAGCCTACCTAGACTTAGCCAAGGCTTTTGACATTATACTCCACTCAGGCATCACCGACAAACTTACCCAGCTAGGTATCAACCCTTATATCATTAGGTGGGTCACCAACTAGCTCAATGATAGAACCCCATACAGTCAAAATAGGGGAATCCACCTCCAACAGCAGACCCATAACCAGTGGTGTTCCACAGGGATCAGTCTTGGGACCTCTACTGTTCAAAACCTATTTCTCCAAAGTACAACCAAAAACTAAAGGTCTGTGGCTGACAAAGTTTGCTGATGACTGCAAACTAGGAGTGGTTATAGAATCACCAAATGATATCAACATCCTACAAAAGGGCGTTACGCAAACAGATGATCTGTGCCAAAGTCAAGGCCTTAAACACAATGCAAAAAAATGTATTCTCATCCCTTTTAGTAAGGGCAATGTTCCTGTTAACTACCACATCAATAGCAGCATCCTAAGTATGCACTCAGTGGTGAGAGGTCTAGGCACACAGGTTGACAGCAACCTTACTTTTGATCACCATATCTCCACAGTGGTAAGAAGGGCATTCTATATTGCTCATCTCATAAGTAAGGGTATTGCCTCCAGAGAAAAAGAAGTTATAACCTCCCTGTACTCTTCCCTCATCAGGCCAATAATTGAGTGCAATGCCCCTTTTGGTATGTACCTTTCCAAGCACCTGCAGCAATTGGAGAGACCACAAAATTTCCTCAGAAGGAAAATTCAAGGTATTCAGCATCTCTCCTATGTGGATCTTCTGAAATCACGGTCAATTTATTCTGTTTCATACAGACTACTCAGAGGTGATCTCTGCCTTGTGCAGTGCAATCCCTGACCCCGCTTTACTGGAAATGCTGCATACCTGTATGTCAAATGCCACACGAGTTACTCATTCTAAAGACCTTAACCTGGTATGTGACATTAATAGAACCTGCTGGATGGCCAAATTTGCCTACCAGAGGTTACCACACCTGTGGAACAGACTCCCACTTCATGTCAAACAGAGCACATCATTGGCCATCTTCAAAAGCAGTCTGGACGATTGGATGGGTAACCGTAAATTTATCCCAGAGGTTCCACCTGTGTCTCTCTTGGACAGGGCCAATAGGTGCTGATCGAGGAAACAAGGGTAACTTGGCTTGGCTTGTAAAGGCCCTAGGGCCATTAGCCTAGTAACTTACTGTGATCCTATGATACCTAGATGACTAGCTCCTTACTGCCCATGATGCATCTTCTACAACAATCCAGGTGCTATTTGCTCCAAATTTGTCATTCACTAGGGATAACAGTCAATTATGCCAAGTCAAATCTAATACCACTTCGGAGCCTGGAATTTATTGGCACACATTTGAACATGACAACACAAATTGTTTTTCTACCTACTCATCACATAGATTTACTCAAATCGCAGGCTCACCAGATTCTATGTCATTGATCTCCATCAGCCAGATTAATTCTTCAAGCTTTAGGATATATGGCAGCTGCGATAACCCTACTTCCTTTAGCACATTACTATATGTGTGTTCTTCAATGGACTCCAGCTGTTCAGTGGTCTATTTTTTGACAACCCCTATTTTCTTTCCAGTCAAGCTTACACAAGTTTGCAAATGCCACATCCAATGATGGATCCAGTCAGATGACATTTACCTGAGTCTATCCTTTGTTTTACCACCTCCAATAGCCATGGTGACAATGGACACCTCCCAATTGGGGTGGGGGTGGCATTATTTGGGAAGAAAGGTTCAAGGCACATGGTCCCCTCAAGAGACCAACTGACATATCAACTTCCTGAATATGAGAGCAGTCCTTTTAGCATTGTGGGCATTTCAAGATGTTCTTCCTCTAGGGACAATTGTGATTCAGACCATCAACATGTCAACAGTGTGGTACATAAACAAACACAGAGGAACCCTGTCTTACCCCTCTGTTGAGAGACTATGAAAGTGTGGCAATGGGCAATCTCCACCAACCTCTTTCTAGTTGCAACTCACATTCTGGGAAAATCCAACATACTCTCGGACAAACTCAGCAGGTCCATTCTGATGCCTCATGAGTGGTCTCTCAAACAGTCAGAGGCGGAGGAAATTTTCCATTGTTAGGGCCACCCTTGCTGTGATCTTTTTCCAATCCCAACAGCAACAAGTGCAGCAGATATTTTGCCCTGAGGGAGTCACCAAGAGATGCAGTAGTCCACATTTGGCCTTCTTGTCTCCTTTACGCCTATTCTCCACTTCCTTTGATCCCCAAATTTTTACAGAGAGCAATTTGGTTGAAGACCTCAGTCATCCTCATTGCTACATTTTGCCATCAGCAGGTGTGGTTCCCCTTCTTTTGGTCTCATCTTCATTATCCTCCCTGGATACTGAATCCATCTCCTGATCTATTCTCACTTTCCTCAAGAATAAATCATCTCAATATCCAGGCCTTCAAACTGACCATGTGCTTGCTCCAATTTTGATAATAGCCAGACAGCCCAAGCTTTCATCCCAGGTATGTACCATTCTGTTATCTTCTCAGAGACTCTACCAAAAAAGTCTATAAGAGCAAATGGAAAATATTATTCCTTTGGGCATTAAGAAACAATGTTGACTCCTTTACTGCTCCTGTCTCTCCTGTTCTTGACTTTTTGGCTAATCTTTTCAAGGAAGGAGCTATTTTTTCTACAATTAAACTGCAACCACATAACATTTTCATTCAGGAGATAAAAAATATTGTTTAGATTCTTCCAAGTTATGTAAAGTTTTTTTTTTTTTTTGAAAAGCACTTTTCTTCTCAGACCTCCAGTAAATGACCCCTTAACCTTCTTGGGATCTGACTGCAGTACTACAATGTCTGATTCAGAAAACCTTTGAACCATGAGCAAAGAATGAGTTAAAATTCATGTCATGGGAAACAACATTTCTAGTAGCTATTACTTCTGCAAAAAATAATTTCTGAATTCTAGGCTCTTTCATCAACCCTACAGACAAACCTTTCTTTTTACCTAAAGTAGCTTCTGAATCTAACATTAACGAATCCATTCATCTACCAGTCTTCTTTTCAAATTGGTCAAACAAAGGAGAATACATGTTACATCTTTTAGATGTGCACAGACAATTGCACTACATACATAGAACTAAAGAATTCAGAAAATCAGAGCAGTTATTTGTATCCTTCTCAAAAAATCATCTGGGTTATCCAGTATCTAAAGTTACATTTGCTAAATGGATAACTGATTGCATTTCTTGAATCTATTCCCAACAAGGCATTCTCCTACCAAGACCGCCTGGGGCCCACTCAACTAGGGCAATGGCTGCTTCATTAGCTTTTAGGTCCAGGACTTCTATTGATGATATTTGTGCAGCAGCCACATAGACCAATGCTCATATCTTTGTTACTCATTGCAAGCTGGACCTAATCTCTAAGAAGAGAGCAGCCTTTGGTTCAGTGGTTCTCCGAAATATCCTTCCATGAGATGACCACTATAGCACTCAGCCTACCTCATTACCTAAAGGAAAAAAGTTTTTGCACTTACTTTCCTCACTTTCTTAGAGAAAAACAGCTCTTGTACTCACTTTCCTCACTTATCTAGAGGAAAATATTTTTTTATTCAGGCATGTCCAAGGGTCAGCTCCCAGTGTTCTTCCTGTCTATCTGATGAATCTGGGCATCTTGGGGCAATGTAGAAATTGCCTCATGTACATAGACAACCCTCTCCTCCTACCACCCAACACTACAACCTGTGAGAGATGCACTTATCTAGCCAAACTGGAGGCAAAGTTCTCTCCAACCAAGACTGAACTTAACATTCAAGAGAAGAAGGTAAACACTTGCACCACACCACACTCATCACATAGTCCCACTAAACCTACACCACCAAAATCCACACATAGAAACACAAAAACATTCACAGAGGCTCTCAATAATAATCTGCCCAAGCAACAGAGACCTCCAAAGCAGAAATGCAAGCAACTTCCACCCCCCAGCACAACCCAAATGACACATAGACCACATATTCAGTGTGCCACTCAACCACAGCCAATAAGGCAAAACAACGTATCCAACACACTAGTCATAAGTGACTCTATAGTCAGGCACACTGATGTCCCACTCACCAGGCTAAACAAGTAGAAGGTTACTGTCAGCTGCCTGTCAGGTGCCTGGATCCGCCACATAACCCACGCACTCAGGTCACTCCACAAGTACAAATATGACTCTGTCATTGTCCATGTTGGTGTGAACGACGTGAGATGTACCTCCCTGAACTACATGAAAAGAGACATGGAAGAGCTCTCGGATCTTGTAGCCCAGGCAGGTATGACCCTAGCCCTGAGTAGCTTTCTGCCATCACCCAGAATGATACCGCAGTACAAGGACAAAATGATTGACTTCAACAATTGGCTAAGCTTCTGGTGTCATTCTAAGGGGACCCAGTATCTGTCTGCTTGGGATGACATGGTCAACAGACCATGATGCTTTGCCAGAGATGGCCTGCACCTGTCGCCCCTGGGATTCTGGATAGTGGCTAAGGCTCTTGTCACCCCTATAGTGCCTTTTTTAGGCAAGGTTCAAATGACAAATTCACCACCATAACAGGAACAGGCAAGCAAAAACTGAGGGCAATGCTACTCAATGTTAGAAGTCTAAATCTCAAAATGCACTCAATCGAGGCACTCCTTAAAATGGAGAACATCGATATCTGTGCAGTGACTGAGACCAAGTTCAAGGCTCCAGAGAGCACCCCTGCACTACCAGGCTATAACACATACCACACTTTTCGGCCATGTAACCTGGACTGGAACACCAAAGGCAGAGGTGTGTCCATATTCATTAAGGATATCCACACCTCCAGGCTAGTTGCTCAGCATAATGCATCCAAGGTTATGCAAGTGCAACTAACTCTGGGCAAAACTGCAATCCAAATTGTAGCTTGCTATAGATCCCCCACCATGCCTCAGGATTCCCACTCCTCTTTTCTTGATGTACTGAAAAATATTAGGGTTCAACCAAACACCCTAATAATGGGCGATTTCAACTACCCCACCATTAACTGGGAAAACTACTCATGTACCAACTCCTTCACACAACGCTTTCTGGAATTCATAAACTCCAATGTCCTGGATTAACTTATCCACACCCCTATCAGGGGCAACAATATCCTAGACCTAGTCATTACCAACATGAGTGACCGGTGTTCCACACCTGAAGTCAACTCTTCGTTGGCCCGATCTGACCATATGCTAATCACCCTTCATATCCACATCCCACCCCCACCCCCCATTAAGGAAACCATGGTAAAAAATTTCTCCAAAGCCAACTTCATGCTTTTTAAGACAGAAGTGATGAACTTCATGACACCCATGCAGATGGACAATACAGTTACGACTGCTGAATCCTACACAAATGCACTCTATAAGCACTTACACGAGTGTATGGATTGTGCTATCCCAAAAAGAGCCAAGATGCTATCCTCCAAAAAAAGGAAGCCAATCTGGTGGTCCCCTGCCATAAACAAACTGTACAACAGAAGGAAGAAATTGTTGCAAAAAAAGAGTAAAATCCCATGAGTGGAGGAGCTCCCTGGTCAGCCTCAGTAAGAAGTTGAGATCCCTTATAAGATCCTCCAAAGCTAGCTATGAAAATAAAATCGCCACTGATTCTAAGGACAACCACAAAGCATTCTATAGCTATGTCAAGAATCTCAATGGCAATACCCAGATCTGCTCTAAGTTACAGCACAACGGCACGAAAATTACAGAACCAACTGATATTGTCAATATCCTGGCAGATAGGTTCAGTGCTAACTTTACTCCCTCTCACCCCCTAAAAGGCCATATCTATACAGGAAGAATGCATAGTCACTATAATCACAACTATGCAGGTAAAAGCTGCACTCTCTAAAGTCAAAAACACAGCATCCATGGGACTGGAAAACATCCCAGGCTGCATTTTACACGAACTTCAGAATGAACTGGCTCCCCACCTAAGCACCATGTTCAAGCATAGCCTCACATCAGGCTTTGTGCCCACTAAATGGCGTACAGCAACAGTTATCCCACTGCACAAAGGGGGAGCCACCACTGATCCTGGGAACTATCACCCTATTAAACTGATGAGCCTGGTCTGCAAGGCCATGGAACGTATCTTCATGGAACTCATAAACAAAGACATTGGTAACCTCCAAACTCTGGATCCCACCCAGTTCGGGTTTGTGAAAGGCAGATCATGCCTTCTGAATCTGATCGACTTCTTTGAGGCAGTCACCAAAGCTGTAGATGAGGGTAAGGTGGTTCACACAGCTATCTTGACCTCGCCAAGGCTTTCAACATCATCTCCCATTCTGGAATTATAGCTAAACTCACTAAACTAGGTATAAATCCCTATGTCACAAGAGGGGTTGCCAACTGGCTCACTGACAGAACCCACACTGTAAAAGTTGCACACTCCAAATCTGACCTCAAACCAGTGACAAGTGGAGTACTATAGGGTTCAGTCCTGGGACCTCTCCTATTTGGTATCTACTTCTCTGAAGTACAGGCTAACACAGAAGGCCTCTGGCTAATGAAGTTTGCAGATGACTGCAAACTAAGAGCCATAGTCGAGTTCCCAAATTATGTGGAAATCCTACAGAAGGGCTTTGCTGAGACAGATGCCTGGTGTCAGAGCCATGGCCTCAAGCTCAATGCCAAAAAGTGCATTGTCATCCCCTTTGATAAAAACTCTGTACCCATGAACTACTACATAGACAGCAGTCTACTTAACACCAAATGTGTGATAAGAGACCTTGGGACCCAGGTGTACAGTAGTCTGTCCTTTGATAGTCACATCGCCACAGTAGTCAGGAAGTCCTTCTACATGGCACACCTTATCATAAAAGGGTTCTCATTCAGGAAAAAAGAGGTCATTGTTCCCCTTTACTCGATACTCATTAGACCCATTATAGAGTACAAGGCCCCTTTTGGAATGTACCTCACAAGACATTTGCAGCTGCTGGAAAGGCCACAGAAGTACCTCACAAAGAGGATTACTGGCCTCAAACAGTTGCCCTACACTGACCATCTCAAAAACCTCCAGCTTTACTCCATAAATCCATATCGCCTACTCCGCGGTGATCTCTGCCATACATATAAAGCTATGTCAAACCCAGAGCTGTTGGACATGCTACACCTAAAGAAATCCCAATCCCTCCAAGCTACATGCTCTAGGGACCTAAACCTTGTCACCACAATAAGCAGGACATGCTGGAGGGATAGATTCCTGTCCCAGAGACTTCCCATACTCTGGAACAGGCTACCCATCTATGTCAAAGTTCTTCATTAGCACTCTTCAAGAAAAATCTTGATGAGTGGATGGGAAATAGGAAATACACCCCGGGATCACTTCTGTGTCTCTGCTCGACAGTGGCACAGGAAAATAACTTTCTTGGGTGGCATAAGCCAGGGAACCTTGCTAGCTAGGCTTATGTAGGCCCTCGGGCCGATAGCCTAGTACCTACCTATGAACCTATGAGGACCACTCAAGATTCACATAGCTGGGGACTTTGTCCCATTGGTGAAGAAGAATGAAAAATACAACATAAGATTTAAAATTTATGTACTTACCATAAATAGGCATATGTGTTGTCCATTTTCATTCTTTCTCAACTTGCCCCCCCATCCATTCCCCTTCCTGTTATATTCTGGCGAGACTTGTTGGATTTCATATTGGAACTTTTAGTTCCGGGTTGGAGCCATATTTTTTGTTATCCCTTTCCTTATCTAATTAATGTGGATCTTATGGCATCAAACTTGATCTGAGGTATTGAGGATGGACTAGGGCATTGTGGATAGTGGGAGGAGTTTGGAAGTTGGATCCAAATTCTAAAGTATGCAGCTGAGTCGGATCCGAGGATCAGATCTGTAACCCATTGGTGAGGAAGAATGAAAATAGACAACATAGATACCTAGTTATGGTAAGTACATAACTTTTAATTATTTTATTAAATTAGTTTGTGTTATGATAAAAACTACATTGATTTTGCTTGGTACTGTCCTTCTGTCAAGTACCTGACTGTGCAAGTCTTTTTGGTTCTTTTTCTTGTGCTGTATTTTCTGATGCCCAGCTTTACACTGATTCATGCAGGATGCCAAGTCTCATTTAGTTACATATTGTTCAATCATAATCATGTAATCATTTACTTCTGTATCATCAGACAATGTGAAGATACCTACCTTTGAAGTCTTTGGTCTACGTGGGAGCATTTTTTTATTGTTGGAAAGGTAGACAAAATGTAATTAAACAAAAATGGACCCAGGACAGAGCCTTGGGATACTCCAATGTGCAGTGTTGACACTGACAGTTCACCAAGCTTGTGTGCCCTCAGTTTCCATCCTTTCAACCCGATAGTTATCTATTTGCTCAGAACTGGATTAACTTCATTTGCTATCAAACTGACAATAATGCAGCAATGTGTCAAAGGAAAATTAGTTAAAATTTAGTAAACCACTATTGTTGTGTAATGCTTTGATAACTGGTGCATAAAGACCTACTAAATTCATCTGGGTGAATTTACCATCTATAAATCAATGTTATAAACTGTCCAGGGTATTGTTTTCCTTATTTAACAATTCTGCTATACATTGTTCAATGCACCTTCATATGATCAACATGAAATATGTAGGTCTATAGATTTTTTTATAGTAAATTTAATATTCTTTCCTAAAAAATACAGATGTAAAGTGTTTATTTTTTTTGTTTATCTGATCATTGGTGAGCAACATTCTAAATAGTTTACTAACAGTCTTAATCAGTGCATCCATAATTCTATGTGCTGCAGGTCCTAGTATATGATTATGGCCAATCCCACCACGTGCCTAAGGTAAAAGGAAACCAATGTATGTTGCTCAACTTGTATGCTAGGGCATGTCATCTAGGTCCAAGGAAGTCATTGTTCCAATGTATTCAGCCCTCAACAGAACCATTGTTCAGTACAATACCCCCTTCAGTATGTACCTGACCAGGCACATGCAACAACTGGAAAGTCCACAGAGGATCCTGACCAAAAGAATACAGCATATTCTATGTAGATCACTTATCCCTATGTTCTGTTTCTTACAGATTGCTGAGAGATGATCTGTGCCTGGAATACAAGACATACCCACAAATTAAAAAATGTCAGAATTATTCGATCTAAGCATTTAAACTTTGCTTGTGACATAAATAGGATAAATTGGAAGGACAGCTGTGTGTCTCAGATAATTTGTTTTCTCTGGAATAAGCTTCCCCTCCATGTGAAGCAGAATTCTTCCCTAGCCTAGTCAAGTGAAACCTGGACCAGTGGATGGGAAATTGGAAATATACCACAAGCCTAGCACCTGTGTTTCTAATGGACACAGACAATTTGTAAATCTTGCCCTAGTTTACCTACATCTCTTAAAATAACCTGTAAAGCATATAAACATGTGGGATACATTTGGAGAGCTTGGCTAGAACTATAAATACCAGCACTTAAACTTGGGGGATACATTTGGGATACTTGGCTAGGCTTATAAAGGCTCCAGTGGTCATTAGTCTAGCCTACACATATGAACTTATGAATAACCTTTGTATGAAGCATGCTTTACCATTTTGCAAAGGAGTAGCTAAGGTGGCACGAAGGGGCAGCTGCATAGGGTGCAAGTATTAGGGGGTGCAATAGGCAGATCCCAATCAGTCTTCAGTGCATAACTGACACTGAAATGCTGGCATGGCATTTGTGGTCATAGTTGATGCAATGTAGCACTCTGTGTCTTCAGTGCATTTGTGGTCAGAAATAAAGTGCTGTAGTGTTTTGTGTATGGCGTGATCTATAACAGCTGATCTAGCAAGCAGTTTGCCACAGTTTAGAAACAGAGTAAAGCTTTTTTTGGTATAGTATGTAAAAGTCAAACATATTACTTCTGTTCAGAAATTATCTTCATATTGAAATTTTGCATACATGGATCCCGTAGTCAATATAATACATAACAAATATGAATATATCACAGTAATTAAACAATAAAAATAAAAAATACAAAAGGGAAAAGCATATTTAAACAATCAGTATGTTGAACCTTTTCTTGCTACATTTTCTTATCTTTTTTATTTGTAATGAAAACTTGTGCTGGTTATTCAAATAGCTACTAAAATCATTACGTTAACTTTAAGTAGAACTTGGTGTCAAGAACCACATATCAGGAATATTTTATATATTAATGTGTTGTCAAAAGCAAGCGTTCACAAGCACTTTCACTTTAACAAGCTCTGTCAGATCTGCCAACTACAGTATTAGAAATAACAGTATTGAAAATATTTATTTCTAATAAAAACAAAATAAAAACTTAAGCTGTAAATCACAACACTAAGATTTCTCAAATGTATAGTTACCCTGTGAGTCCTAGTGTCCTGGAGTCCTTTGAATGATTCATAATTGAGATCTCCAGGTATGTGGTGATGGTTACTAGTATAAGTGATGGTCCAGCTTTATTAAATTCAATATATTGCCGAAGGAGAGTCATGTGTTGAGACCTGGCTATCTGTTGGCTTGGAGCCTGATTTGCCACATAAGTTGCTTTTTCCTCAAGTCTGTCATTAGTGTTGCCTTCATAAGGGCCTCCAGTCAGTTGTTAAGTGATGTGGAAGGAAAGCTTGCTGTGGTCGAGCTTCTCTTTTGCGTGCATTGCTAGTGCACTGTTGGGCACGTCCTGTCATTTCCCCATTAATGTTTGGCAATCCATGCCTTTATTGTACTGATGGTTGTGCCAATGTAGAATGCTTGGCATTTTTGACATTGGGCCCTGTAAACCACCATCTCTGTGCTGCAGTTTCCATATGAATTACTTGTATAGAATTTTTTGTTATATGTGGAATAGAGCCATCACTTCCGCTAATATATTGGCAGTAAATGGCCAATAATAAAGGATGGTGCAGTAGTGCAGTGGTTGTTTTGTCACCTCACAGCAAGAAGTTCTCTGGTTCAATTCTCGGCTGGGGTGCCTTCTATGAGGAGTCTGTATGTCCTCCCTGTGTCTGTGTTTTCTCCAGGTGCTCTGGTTTCCTCCCACGTTACAAAGACATGCATCTGCAGTGTTTCTCCCCGGGCGTCCACTGAAAATTGGCTTTGTTTCAAGTTGGACTTTCCTGGTAAACAAATGTAAAATAAAATAAAATAAATGCAATATGATGGTCTGCATGAGAAGCTGCCCTTTGGGACCTCCAAATTCGAGGGTTTATATTATTTCCTCGAAGAGGCGTTCCATCGAATGCCTCTTCATCGACCCTAAAACTGTGAACTTTCAAAATATCGAACCTCCACATAAGCAATTTCTTTCCCTTGGAAAAAAATCGCTTGCCCTACAAACACCAACAAATAACTACAAAGCGGGGGGCTTTGCCCCACCCCTCAATGTGTGGAGCTGTGCTCCTCACACCTCCCCTAATTAAATATACCAACAACAAGATCGCACTACAGCGAGGAAAATGGCAAAATGACAAGGATGGCCAAGCGATTTCTTTCCCAAGGAAAGAAATCACTTATGTGGACGTTCAATGTTTTCAAATTTTGTGGTTTTGAGTTAGATGAAGAGGCGTTCGATAGAAGGCCTCTTCGAGGAAATAGTAGGAACCTGGATTTGATGAGTTGTTATCCCTCTTGACAAAATCTTGAATGTTCTAGTTCCTCCTGATTGTGAACTGAGTTTAGGTGGAAGCATTTTGTGTGTGGCTGCCATGGCACTAGAAGGTAACCATAGGACTTTCCTTTACTTTGTGTAGTCTAAGCATAACAAAACCTGATTCCAGTGATGGAAACAGAATTTTAGAAGGTGAAGTTACTGCAGCTAAATGACAACTAACTTTTTCAAAAAATAATAACTGACTTAAGTAAAGGTTTTAAATGCAAAAAAAAAAATCAGAATATGGTATTATGAGAAAGTTACAAACACTGTCTATGGATTTTCATAGTAGGAAAGAATTCTGAGTTCTGCCATCCTAAGTAAGCGTAATGAACATGAATGGCATTATATTCTCATCTTCTTGGATATGAAGTACACTATGAGAAAGAAAGCACTAAGTAATAATAATAATAATAATAATAATAATAATAATAATAATAATAAAATAATAATCCCAGTATGTCTACCCTGGTCAGGGAATTTATTGCTGAAGGTATATTAATATAGCAAAAGTCATTGTAAGACTTAAATAATAGCTCCAAAAGGGATTGTTTATCATATACCATAATAAATAAATTTTCTTGAATTTGTATGTTTCCACATGTAGAAGCATTCGCAGGCTTGTCATTATGCTACAGATAGGTTGTTTATTCAAAAACCTCTGCTCCAATATATATATATATATATATATATATATATATATATATATATATATATATATATATATATATATATATATATATGTATACATATATATAGCTTGTACTTTACAGGAAAAACAAAGCAAAACCGGTGTTCCACACCTGAAGTCAACACCTCATTGGTCCGATCCGACCATAATACATAGCTAATTACCCTAGATATCCACATCCTGCCCCCATCCCCCATTAAGGAAACCATGGTAAAAATGTTCTCCAAAGCCAACTTCATGCTTCTTAAGACAGAAGTGGTGAACTTCATGACACCCATTCAGATGGACAATACAGTTACGACTATTGAATCCTACACAATTGCACTTTATAAGCACTTACATGAGTGCATGGATCGTGCTATCCCAAACAGAACCAAGACGCTATCCTCCAAAAAAAGGAAGCCAATCTGGTGGTCCCCTGCCATAAACAAACTGTACAACAGAAGGAAGAAACTGTTGCAAAAGAGAGTAAAATCCCATGAGTGGAGGAGCTCCCTGGTCAGCCTCAGTAAGAAGCTGCGATCCCTGATAAAATCCTCCAAAGCTAGTTATGAAAACAAAATTGCCACTGATTCTAAAGACAACCACAAAGAATTCTATAGCTATGTCAAGAATCTCAATGGCAACACTCAGATCTGCTTTGAGTTACAGCACAGTGGCACTAAATATACAGACCCAACTGATATTGCCAACATCCTGGCAGATAGGTTCAGTGCTAACTTTACCCCCCTCTCACCCTCTAAAGAGCCCATCTCTATACCAGAAGAATGCAAAGTTCCTGTAATTACGGCTGCACAGGTAAAAACCACACTCTCCAAAGCCAAGAACACAGCATCCATGGGACCAGACAACATCCCAGGCTGCATTCTGCATGAACTACAGAATGAACTGGCATTCCACCTAAGTACCATGTTCAATCATAGCCTCACCTCAGGCTTTGTGCCTGCTGAATGGCGCACAGTGACGGTTATCCCAGTCCACAAGGGGGGAGCCAACACAGATGCCGGGAACTACCACTCCATTAGCCTGACGAGCCTGGTCTGCAAGGCCATGGGACGTATCATCATGGAAGTTATAAACAAAGACATTGGTAATCTCCAAACTCTGGATCTCACACAGTTCGATTTTGTAAAAGGCAGATCATGTCTCCTAAACCTAACAGACTTCTTTGAAGCAGTCACCAAAGCCTTAGACAAGGGTAAGGTGGTTCACACAGCCTATCTATATCTTGCCAAGGCTTTGGACACCATCCCCCACTCTGGAATTATAGATAAACTCACTAAACTAGGTATAAATCCCTATGTCACAAGATGGGTTGCCAACTGGCTCACTGACAGAACTCACACTGTGAAAGTAGCAGACTCCAAATCCGACTTCAGACCAGTAACAAGTGGAGTACCTAGGGTTCAGTCCTGGGTCCTCTCCTGTTTGGTATCTACTTCTCTGAAGTACAGGCTAACACAGAAGGTCTTTGGCTAACAAAGTTCACAGATGACTGCAAACTAGGAGCCATAATCGAAACCCCTAATGATGTGGACATCCTACAAAAGGGCCTCACTGAGACAGATGCCTGGTGTCAAAGCCATGGCCTCAAGCTCAATACCAAAAAGTGCATTGTCATCCCCTTTGGTAAAAGCTCTGTACCCATGAACTACAACATAGGTGGTAGTATACTTAACACCGAAAGTGTGATAAGAGACCTTGGGACACAGGTGGACAGTAGTCTCTCCTTTGATAATCACATCACCACAGTAGTCAGGAAATCCTTCTACATGGCACATGTACATGGTGTTGTACTCTATAATGGGTCTAATGAGTGTCGAGTAGAGGGGAACAATGACCTCTTTCTTTCTGGATGAGAACCCTTTTGTGATGAGGTGTGGCACATAGAATGATTTCCTGTCTACTGTGGCAATGTGATTATCAAAGGAGAGACCACTGTCCACCTGGGTCCCAAGGTCTCTTATCACACATTTGGCTTTATGTAGACTGCCGCCTATGTGGTAGATCAGACTGCCGCCTATGTGGTAGTTCATGGGTACAGAGTTTTTAGCAAAGGTGATGACAATGCACTTTTTGGCATTGAGCTTGAGGCCATGGCTCTGACAAAACGCATCTGTCTCATTGAGGCCCTTCTGTAGGATGTCCACATCCTTTGGGGACTCAACTATGGCTCTTCATTTGCAGTAATCTGTGAACTTCATTAGCCAAAGGCCTTCTGTGCTAGCCTATACTTCAGAGAAGTAGATACCAAACAGGAGAGGTCCCAGGACTGAGCCCTGTAGTACTCCACTTGTCACTGGTTTGAAGTCAGATTTGTAGTCTGCAACTTTTACATTGTGGCTTCTTTCAGTGATCCAGTTGGCAACCCATCTTGTGATATAGGTATTTATACCTAGTTTAGTGAGTTTAGCTATAATTCCAGAATGGGGGATGGTGTCAAAAGCCTTGGCAAGGTCGAGATAGGCTGTGTGAACCACCTTACCCTCGTCTTCGGCTTTGGTGACTGTCTTAAAGAAGTCGATCAGGTTCAGGAGGCATGATCTGCCTTTCACAAACCCGAACTGGGTGGGGTCCAGAGTTTGGAGGTTGCCAATGTCTTTCTTTATGAGTTCCATGATGATACGTTCCATGGCCTTACAGACCAGACTTGTCAGGCTAATAGGGCGATAGTCCTGGGATCAGTGGTGGCTCCCCCTTTGTGGAGTGGTATAACAGTTGCTGTGTGCCATTCAGTGGGCACAAAGCCTGATGTGAGGCTATGATTGAACATGGTGCTTAGGTGGGGAGCCAATTCGTTCTGAAGTTCGTGTAAAACACAGCCTGAGATGTTGTCCTGTCCCATGGATGCTGTGTTTCTGGCTTTAGAAAGTGAAGCTTTTACCTGCATTGTTGTGATTACAGGGACTCTGCATTCTTCCTGTATAGATATGGGCCCTTTAGGGGGTGAGAGGGTGGTAAAGTTAGCACTGAACCTATCTGCCAGGATGTTGGCAATATCAGTTGGTTCTGTAATTTTCGTGCCTTTGTGCTGTAACTCAGAGCAGATCTGGGTGTTGCCATTGAGATTCTTGACATAGCTATAGAATGCTTTGTGGTTGTCCCTAGAATCAGTGACAGTTTAGTTTTCGTAGCTAGCTTTGGAGGATCTTATAAGGGATCTCAGCTTCTTACTGAGGCTGACCAGGGAGCTCCTCCACTCATGGGATTTTACACTCTTTTGCAACAGTTTCTTCCTTCTGTTGTAGAGTTTGTTTATGGCAGGGGACCACCAGATTGGCTTTCTGTTTTTGGAGGATAGTGTCTTGGTTCTGTTTGGGATACCACTATCCATGCACTCGTGTAAGTGCTTATAGAGTGCATTTGAGTGGGATTCAGCAGTCGTAACTATATTGACCATCTGCATGGGTGTCATGAAGTTCACCACTTCTGTCTTAAGAAGCATGAAGTTGGCTTTGGAGAAATTTTTTATCATGGTTTCCTTAATGGGGGGTGGGGGCAGGATGTGGATGTGTAGGGTGATTAGCTTGTGGTCGGATCTGACCAACGAGGAATTAACCTCTGGTGTGGAACCTAATATTTTCCAGTGTATCAACAAATGAGGAGTGGGTTAAAGACACACCAACTAATAATACACAGAAAAAAGAAGAACCGAGGTACAGATCCACTCAAAAATACTGTTTATTGAGCACTTTCATCTCTCTAATGGAAACTTCCTCAGAATGAAGTTCATTACTTCTGTCTTAAGAAACATGTAGTTGGCTTTAGAGAAATTTTTTACAGTGGTTTCCTTAATGGGGGATGGGACCGGGATGTGGATATCTAGGGTGAATAGCTTATGGTCAGATCTGACCAATGTGGAGTTGACTTCAGGTGTGGAACACTCATGTTGGTAATGACTAGGTCTAGGATATTGTTGCCCCTGGTGGGGGTGTGGATAAGTTGATCCAGGGCATTGGAATTTATGAATTTCAGAAAGCATTGAGCGACGGAGTTGGTACATGAGTAGTTTTCCAGTTAATGGTGGGGTAGTTGAAATCGCCCATTATTAGGGTGTTTGGTTGAACCCTAATATTTTCCAGTATATCAAGAAAAGAGGAGTGGGAATCCTGGGGCATGGTGGGGGATCTGTAGCAAGCTACAATTTAGATTGCAGTTTTGCCCAGAGTTAGTTGCACTTGGATAACCTTGGCTGCTTTATGCTGAGCAACTAGTCTGGAAGTGTGGATATCCTTAATGAATATGGACACACCTCTGCCTTTGGTGTTCCGGTCCAGGTTAGGTGGCTGAAAAGTGTAGTATGAGTTATAGCCTGGTATTGCAGTGGTGCTCTCTGGAACCTTGAACCAGGTCTCAGTCACTGCACAGATATCAATGTTCTCCATTTTAAGAGTGCCTCGAGGGAGTCCATTTTGAGATTTTGACTTCTAGCATTGTGTAACATTACCCTCAGTTTTTACTTGCCTGTTCCTGTTACGGTGGTGAGTTAGTCATTTGAACCTTGCCTAAAAAAGGCACTATAGGGGCAGCAAGAGCCTTAGCCTGTATCTGGAATCCCAGGGGTGACAGGTGCAGGCCATCTCTGACAAAGCATTGTGGTCTGTTGACCATCCCAAGCAGACAGATACTGGATGCCCTTAGAATGACACCAGAAGCTTAGCCAATTGTTGAAGTCAATCATTTTGTCCTTGTACTGTGGTATTATTCTGGGCGATGGCAGGATGCTACTCAGGGCTAGGGTCATACCTGCCTGTGCTACAAGATTGGAGAGCTCTTCCATGTCTCTTTTCATGTAGTTCCGGGAGGTACATCTCAGGTCATTCACACCAACATGGACAAAGACAGAGTCATATTTGAACTTGCTGAGGAGTGACCTGAGTGCGTGGGTTATGTGGCAGGATCCTGGTACCCGACAAGCAGCTGACAGTAACCATCTCCTTGTTTAGCCTGGTGAGTGAGACATCATTGTGCTTGACTATAGAGTCAGCTATGACTAGTGTGTTGGGTACGTTGTTTTGCCTTATAGGTTTATAGGTTCATAGGTTGGTACTAGGCTATCGGCCCTAGGGCCTAAACAAGCCTAGCCATAATAATTCCCTGGCTATTTCTTCCCACAATATTTACTTCCCTGGACCCCTGTCTAGCAAAGTGACTGACATGATCTCCGGGGTGAATTTCCTATCTCCCATCCAATTATCAAGGTTCCTTTTAAAGAGGGCCAAATAGGCATTCTGCTCGACATGTATGGGCAGTCTATTCCAGAGTCTGGGAAGTCTCTGATTCAGGAACCTATCCCTCCAGCATGTTTTGTTCATTGTGATGACAAGGTTTAGATCCCTGGAGCATGTGTCTCTCAGGGATTGGGATTTCTTTAAGTGTAGCATGTCCAACAGCTCTGGGTTTGACATGGCCTTGTATGCTAAGCAGAGATCGCCTCTAAGTATACAATATGTGACAGAGTATTGGTGGAGTTTTTTAGACGGTCAGCATAGGGCATCTGCTTTAGGCCTGTGATTCTTTTAGTGAGGTATTTCTGCGGCCTTTCCAGTTGTTGCAGATGTCTTGAGAGGTACATACCAAACGGGGTGCTGTATTCTATAATGGGTCTAGTGAGGGATGAGTACAGTGGGACAATGACTTCCTTTTTTCTGGATGAGAAGCCCTTAGTGATGAGGTGTGCCACATAGAAGGATTTCCTGACTTTTGTGGCGATGTGGCTATCGAAGGTGAGACCACTGCCCAACTGTGTCCCTAAGTCTTTATCACACTTTCAGTGTTTAGTGTACTGCCACCTATGTCCCCCAAAGGGGATAACTATACATTTCTTGGCATTAAGCTTGAGCCCATGGCTCTGGCACCAAGCATCTGTTTCTGTAAGGCCCTTTTGTAGAATATCTACGTCATTTGGGGATTCAGTAATGGCTCTCATTTTGCAGTCATCTGTGAACTTTGTTACAGAGTCCCTTATTGTTGTTCTGTACTTCAGAGAAGTAGATGCCAAACAAGAGCAGTCCCAGGACTGAACTCCGAGGTACACCACTTGTCACTTGTCTGGAGCTGGATTTGGAGTAGGCTACTTTTACAGTGTGGGTTCTGTCAGTAAGCCAGCTGGCAACCCATCGAGTGACATAGGGATTAACGCCCATCTTAGTAGGTTTATCTATGATTCCAGAGTTGGGGATGGTGTCAAAGGCCTTGGTGAGGTCCAGATAGGCTGTGTGGACCACCTTACCCTTGTCCACGGCTCTGGAGACTCATTTGAAGAAGTCAGTTAGGTTCAGGAGACAAGATCAGCCCTTTATGAACCCAAAGTGCATGGGGTCCAGTGTTTGAAGGTTGCCAATGTCTTTGTTTATAAGTTCCATGATAATACGTTCCATGGCCTTGCAGATCAGGCTCATCAGACTGATGGAGCGGTAGTTCCCAGAATCTAAGGTGCATCACCCCTTGTGGAATGGGATAACTGTAGCTGTGCACCACTCAGTGGGCACAAAGTCTGAGGTGAGGCTATAATTCAACATGACACTTAGGTGAGGTGCCAGTTAATTTTGTAGTTCATGTAGTACACAGCCTGGGATGCCGTCTGGTCCCATGGATGCTGTATTCTTAGCTTTGGAGAGTATGTTTTTTACCTGTGTGGTCATTATTACCGGAATTTGTCAATCTTTCAGTATTGAGATGTGCTCTTTAACGAGTGAGAGGGGGTGAAGTTGGTACTGAATCGATCTGCCAGGATATTGGCAATATCCTTGGGATCAGTATATTTAATACCTGTGGTTGAGTGGCACACTGAGTCTGTGGGCTATGTGTCATTTGGGTTGTGTTGGTGGGTGGAGGTTGCTTGCATTTCTGCTTTGAAGGTCTCTGTTGCTTGAGCAGATTATTATTGAGAGCCTCTGCAAATGTTTTTGTGTTTCTGTGTGCGGATTTTGGTGGTGTAGGTTTTAGTGGGACTATGTGATGAGTGTGATGTGGTGCAAGTGTTTACCTTATCCTCTTGACTGTCAAGTTCAGTCTTGGTTGGAGAGAGCTTTACCTCCAGTTTGGCTAGATAAGTGCATCTCTCACAGGTTGTAGTGTTGGGTGGTAGGAGGAGAGGGTTGTCTGTGTACATGAAGCAATTACTACATTGCCCCAAGATGCCCAGATTCATCAGATAGACAGGAGAGAACACTGGGAGCTGACTTTTGGACATGCCTGAATAAAAAGCTATTTTCCTCTAGACA
Organism: Protopterus annectens; assembly: GCF_019279795.1. NCBI lineage: Eukaryota > Metazoa > Chordata > Ceratodontiformes > Protopteridae > Protopterus > Protopterus annectens. Next base: position 345,331,079 of record NC_056726.1, on the reverse strand, counting down.
AATGAGGAAAGTGAGTACAAGAGCTGTTTTTTCTCTAAGCAAGTGAGGAAATGAGTACAAAAACTGTTTTCCTCTAGGTAATGAGGAAGGTTGAGTACTTTTGTAATGTGTAGCTTATTTAGTGCTTACAAGTTCTGAACAAGTGCTGAGCATGAATAAGCAAATTCAAGTGCTTGCCGATTCTATATAGATATATAGATATAAACAGATACACACACACACACACACACACACACACACACACACACACACACACACACACACACACACACACACACACACACACACACATGTTTTTAAGTACTTAATTTCAGAGTGCAAAAATACAGCTGCTCATTTTTTAACTACAATAACACGTGTAAATGTGCACTACATATGTGTTCTTACTGGGGACTAATCCTTTATCTCTTTACTGTGCAACACTCATATGAGCTTCATGGTAACCATAATTATATTACTTCATGCTTCATTGCCTTGTTATGCCATATTATGTTTAATTGTACACTTAAACTGTGATCATGTAAACTAAAAGTGTTCATGTCATACAGTCAGATTTCTGCTTGACTTAACATGTTAGGCCCATCCAGTGCTGGTAAGTCATGTCTGACTACTATAGCAACTCCAAGAACAGCTGCCTACATCTTCAGAGTTTACTGGGTAAGTAGGGAATGGAAATACATCACCAGATCTTTCTCCCATATCATACACACACACACACACACACACACACACACACACACACACACACACACACACACACACACACACACACACAGAGCAGTCCAGAGCTACAGAAAATTTAGAGTTCTCTACGAATCTCCTGCACTACACATATGTGGGATGTAAGAAGAAACTGTAGTAAGAATAGAAAATGCACTTAAACATGAGTGGGGCATGCAAATCTGCACAGAAGACACCACAGCTGAGAACCTTACTGCAGAACCTCCTTCTGTAAATTGATGATTCTACTAGCTGCATGGTTGTACTGTCCAACACCTTGATAGTGTAATGCAATGTAAAACAAAAGACACAAGAGGAGAAGGACAAGGAAGCAGAGACAGAGAGGTAGCGAATGAGAATTGTAGGCACTATGCACCATATAATCCCATGGGATAAAGTGAATTAATACTCTTCAGTTATGTGAGGGAACACTTTTAAACATATACTGCAGACACGGAGCTACGGTCCACAGACTTTTAGAAGAGTGACGCAGGGAGAAGAAGTGAAGCTGTTTGAGAGGGATGCAGCATAAGGCTTTGAAGGCTTAATGAGAGGCACCAGGACCTGCAAGTAAATGCCTTTTTAATGATATGTTAGTACATTTAGTGAAGGAAAATAGGAAACTGTTGGGCAGTTTTGTGGAATTATCTCTGTGCAAAGCTGGTGTTTGCATATACTAATGATTTTCAGATGTCATTCTAGTTATCACAGTTAGTTAGAAATTACAAAGCAAGTTAGTTGTTAGCCAAGTAGATTTGTGAAAGTCCGAACATGTATGTGATATATCAAAATAAAGTCTTCAGTAATAGGTATTACTCTAAACATTGATATGTGTTTACTTGGGGGGCACTATTTAAATATGTCTCTTTATGAATAAATCGATTGTCTAAGTCACTGACAACACTGGTGGTTGCCTTAATCCTCCATTTCATGCATTTGCTGACCAGGTAATTCAGGAGCACTGTCTTATTAACTGACTTGCTCAGTTGAACATGTAAGTAAATGGAGTTAGAAGGAAGGCATGAATCCATCTACTATGGACATAGGGAGCAACTCATTCCCCTTAATCTGACCTGCTAATGGCCAGACTTGGCATTGTACGTTCTGACTCAGCTACTTAAATATGCTAGTATATGACAGAAAAAAATATTAATTTGAGCAAGGGGATTTTGACGGTTAATTAAAATGACTGACATGCTGCATTGGCAAAGTATGATGTGTTTGCATATAATTCTGTGGGCTGCTTCTTCCATTTGTTATATATAAGCATGTCAAGCAGAGCACCTCACTGGCCCTCTTCAAGAGAAATCTTGAGGAGGGGAATAGAAAATTCATCCCAGGGATCACTCCAGTGGCTTTACTAGACAGAGGCACTGGGAACTAAGGTCAGGTGGCACGATGCCAGGTTAATCCTATGGGCTAGGCTTGTAAAATCTCCAGGACCATTAGCTTAGTACACACCTATAAACCTATAATCCACCTAAAAGTAAGATATTTAGGAACAGAAGGTAAAGTTAATACAAGAAACATTGTTTCTATGTGTATTCATGTTCAGTGAACTAAGAGGCTGTTGTGTAGATACCATCTGGGAAAGATAACCACTCTGCCATAATTAATTGTCTATGATTAACACTACAAGTTTTCCAGGAAAGGAGCTGTCATATTGCAATGAGTAATCATTGCTGTAAACATTGTAAAGAATGTCCAGTCTGATGGTGAAAGATCATAGTGGCACTGAGTACATTATAAGAATTGCTGTTGTGATTTTATTGTATTGCTTCTTGATTTCCATTAAAATGCAGATAGTTTCCACATATAGACTTTGCAAATTTGTGTTCTGTTCTGTTCCACTGACAACCTATTACATTTGTTTCATTCAACTATATGTCCACCCTTGGCCTCTTCCTTTCACCCTACCTATAGCAGCTAGTAGGACAGAATGAGGCACTTGTATTTAAATTAGTAAAATCAGTGAACTTACTTGCTATGTGTATCTTTAGAAATTACTAGGAAAAATGCTTCCAGCAGAGGCCCCCATAATTCAGGCATTAGCCAATAAGTAGATGGCAATTGGAATTAAAGGAAAACTCCACCTTCCTCTACAGTGTAACTTATACCAGGCTGCTTTTCTCCTTATATTATGATTCCAGTTTTGTGTAGGTACCAAAAACCTGCTTGTACATTATAAAACTTTAATTTCTTTGCCTTGGAATCAAAGGAAGGAAAAGCGCATCCACTTTTTATAAGCTTAACTTCTCACTTTGCAAAAGAATTTGTCTCCAACTGCATGACATATCACAGACATAGAGAAATCTGTAGTTTACTCTGTCAGGTACTGCTGACAATCATAAACAGGTAAATAGTCCTGTTGATGTCAGGAGCTCAGTTCTCCACTGTCTTTATTACAGAGGAAGAGAAACCTTATCAGTGCACCTAGATGAGACACTTGCCACCTGTCTCTCTTTCTGCAGAGCCATACTAATTTGAGCAGTTCTGTCCTGGGGGCAGGACATGAAAAATGGCAAATGTGTTGATACTTTACAAGAAAAAAATATCTTTTGACTTTTCTCTAAACGTCACAGAACTCTTTGATACTACATTCAAGTCTTAAACAACCAACATTGCACACTGCAGAGTCTTTATTTTGGTAATAAGATGACGATAAACAATTATTTTTCACTTGATGATAGCATGACTTTTCCTGCATAACCTCCGGTTTCAGTAAGATCATCCCACTTTGGGCATTTAAAAAAAGATGTCAACCCTAATAGCTGACTACATATTTTGTGTTGTGATCCACTTATAACTGGTATTTTCTGTAACAGCAACAGTTTTATAGCAGGTGTTATACATATACACAGAACTACTGATGTCATGCTCGAGGATTATGGTTTTGTTGAAGCGGTCAAAAATTCTGCAATATAAATCAAGGGATAACAATGCAACAGCAGTGGGAAAATATAAATGTATGAAGGCATGTGTGCCTCAGTTTAAAAAAAAAAATCTCCTAAAACAAATTCAAGAAAAGGGAAGGCTGTACTTTTTATGTACTTGTTGTGTCTTTTGGCTTTTCCTGGTTAGGGGTCGCCACAGCAGAACTCCGGTCTGCTAATGATTGGCAGTTGATTTTTACGTGCCGAGTTGCCAGCCCTGATGCACAACTTTCAACGAAGGTACGCCCATTCACGCATGTGTCCACGCAGAAGATGCTGTAGCTGAGAATCGAACAGGACAACATCTTACTGTGAGGCGACAACGCTAGCGCAGCACTACCACCACAGTACTTTTTATGTACTATGCTTGTAAAATGCTTTTGAAAAAAAAAGAATAACCAGCACATTAACACATTTCTTCAACTTTCAGGCCAACAACAACACAACAATAAAAAAAATCTTCCTACTGTTGCTGACACTAGTGAATAGCAGCACATGCCCTTTGAAATGTCAACAGCTCTTAGATTACAATGTTAGTTCTGACACATCAGAGAGAGTATGGAGTTGTGCCTGTCAGTTCTCATAAGACAGAACTACAAAATAACTATTGATACAATAGCCTGGAATTTAGCTGTTTTCTTTGGCTAGAGGTGTAAAATTACTCTGAATGGCTGTAATATGTATATGATGGTCATTCAGGAATAAAATGCAAGCAGTCCTGCTGCAGAAGGGTGTAGAAGATGCCTGTAACTCACACTTTTGCCATTGTATTTTAATGGACAAGAAAAAACATCATCACTCCATTATGTTTAGCGTGACTAACATAAGGTTATTATGGGAAGGAGACAAGAAAGCATATTTTAGTTAGGCCCCGTTATTGGCTATTTGTGAAAAAAAGATAATAAAACATAATAAAATGTTATAAGAAGTACCAAGAGTTATCTGAATGCATTAAAATAGCTCAGAAAACAAAGATACATTTAAAAAAGATTTTTGAGTTCCAGTGTGGAGTTTTCCTTTAAATGGGTCAAGTTGCTTCAGTTGTCTTGGAAAAAAACAAATTGTTAGCTAAAGTATTTGCAGTAACAATTTTTTTATAAGTTGACATCCTTCCACATCAACACTGGAGCAGATGTAAGCAGGACCAGAGGATCCAGGATACAGAGCCAGAAGTGACGTATTCATTTTAGAGCAGAGCTACTCCATGATACCGATACAATTATTAGGTACCACATAAAATAAATAACTGTAAGCTCACTAAAACTCTAAATTAAGAAAAAAGAATCACTCACATGCACAGAAGAACCTTTTTCAGTTTGCCATAAAATGAAAATGAAATGTGTATCAGATATTTTGTTCAGGGCTATTAATGCTCCCTCTTTACTGCAACTAAATGTGAACAAATGCTAAGCAGCATTAATCATGTATGTTCCGCCTTTTTCATCAACTGAAGCAAAATTAATTTAGTTGAACTTACCTAATTTTGATAAAAAGAGAAGAAAAATAATAGATAATACTTGAGTTTCTACAATACTTTTTCCCTTTTAAAAACATTCCAATTTTAAACCAGTGTATGCATCTGTGTGTGTGTGTGTGTGTGTGTGTGTGTGTGTGTGTGTGTGTGTGTGTGTGTGTGTGTGTGTGTGTGTGTGTGTGTGTGTGTGTGTGTGTGCGCATTTGTAGCACCTGAGGATTTTTTATTCTGATTCCCAGACATATCTTTTTTTGAAATTAAAGCATGTAAAAACAAAAGGAAAATGTCCACTGCACCTGTCACTTTTATGCAATCCATTAAGTGCAGAGAGTTCCAGTAAGTGACAACAGGCTAACTGATGCAGTGCTCTATACTGTAAGAATAAGGGTGCACTTGGTGCACTGCTATTGCTTTGTTGCTTTAAGACATGCACAAGTTAGGTGACGCTACTGGCAAATTACCTGTGGTCAGCCTGCTCATCAGTCTGTAGTTGGCGAGATTGCAGATAAGCACAGAACTGAGAAAAGCTTGTTTACTGCACTTTACTTGGTGTAGATCACTAACAGTTTTGATAGTGTTTTACTGCACATAAGCCTTCAAGAGAAATAGTACATATTGGGTGATTATGAAGAAATGCTGTAGTTCTGGGTCTCAATCATGTTTTCAGATTTGCTGTCAAGATTACTGTGATTTGTACTCCTCTGTCACAAGCAACGGGTTAACCAGCCACTTGGGCATTCCTCTCTGTATTTATCTGTCCTCTGGCATTGATTTGAATGTTTTTTTATCCAGCAACATCTTCAAACATAGTACTCAATGAATGGCATGTGCAGTCTGTGACTGGCCAAAGCGAAGAAGGTTCCAGACTGAAAAACACAAGTTGTAGCTTTTTGTGAGCATTACATACCACTGCATAATAGACATTATTATATAGCATATATTTGTATATTGCATTTGTACTATGACATACAGCGTCAAAATATCTAGTTAACTGTTTTATGGAATTCAGTTAAAATAAACAATGATATAACCTTTTATTTTCCTTAATTTCAAAAATTATATGAAAGACAAACAACAATATGTAAAAGGAAATGAAGTAGGAAAAACTAAACTGGTTCTATAGAATTTGTCTAGAGGGCTAGTTCTAGTTCTCAAACATTGCAGGTAAACTGTAACTGTAGCAGCAGGAAAATTCACTTACTATCTCAATGATTTTTATTCTCAGAAAGTTAATTTTTTTAAGTGTTGTGTCTTGGCTACAGACTATATAGCACCGTGTTTCCCTGAAAAAATATCTATTTCAGCCTCTAAATGTTTTCCTTCTGAATGCTTTTGCAGATTAGGATGAATGACATAATCCAGTGGGAATCTGTTCTGAAGAGGAAGGAGGATGAATTTAAAACAACTCCTGCAGAGAAAATTACGTGGTATATTTGGTGCAAGAAAAAAAGGAGGAAACAGCAAAGTTGCTCTCTGCTGGACATTAACTTTTTGACATGAAAGCAATATATAAAGTTACCTTGTATGACTCCAGAGTTTTAAAGTCAAAGCTAAACTGTAGATACTTATTAATGTGATATCTAAGAAGAGCTCTATATATATATATATATATATATATATATATATATATATATATAAATAGATATATATTTATATGTATCAGACAAAGAAGGTTTAGTTAAGTAAAAGGGAAAATGGCCAAGATGCTAGGAAGCAAAAGTAATCGTAACTTGGAGGATATACAAGAATTAGAGTGTGTTGTGCATCTACTATAAGATGTTTTATGCTCTAGAATGTAGAATTAAATTAAATGCAGAACTAACTCTGGTGACCTCAAAAGATTGCTTGACCATGCAACTTTCTCATGCGGTCCTTACATGGTCTTTTTCTGCCTTTTTTTTTAAGCTTACCCATATGTGATTGCATAGCTATTGGGCTGATATATTTCTGAAGTCCATGAAGGTCATACTGTTCCTGTTTTTTGGGGTTCTGTTCTAACGACTAAGAAGTTTATTCACTTTTTCTCAAGCCTCCAGTGTGTCAGTTGTATCATATATCTCATGACGTTTGTGGTTTAATTCATTTGACATAAGTTTGTGTATTTCTATGTATACACAAACAAACACACACACATATATATATATATATATATATATATATATATATATATATATATATATATATATATATATATACCTATATCTATGGATCCCCTTCATATTGTCGACTTACCATTTCGTCGACTTTCATAACATCGAAACCACATTGTCAAATGTTTAAAATCATGAACAACCCGGAACTTTGTATTTTCCCTCCTGGAAAGTAATCACTTGGCCACCATGGTGAACTTTGCCCTTTTCTCCACTGTAGTGCAATCTTGGAGTTGGTATATTTAGTTAGGAGGGTTGTGGGGGGTGCAGCCCCCCACATGGGCGAATGTGTCAGGTGAAGCCTCCCACTTCTGTGGGTTTAATTTGCTTATGTTTCTAATTTCATTGTTGGTGGCCAAGTGGTTACTTTCCCAGAAGGAAAATACACTGTTCCAAGTGTTTGTGATTTTAAACATTCGACAATTTGGTATCAATGTTATGAAGGATGACAAAATGGTAAGTCGACGATATATAATAGATCCATATATATATATATATATATATATATATATATATATATATATATATATATATATATATATATATATATATAGAGAGAGAGAGAGATATTTATATATCTTATATAGTTGTATATATTTACAAATCAGTTTTAGACGGGTAGATTGGTAGATAGACAGACAGATAAGAGAGAGAGAGATAGATTCCCCCATAGTCCAGTTTTATTTTTATTTAAATATACTGGCAGATAAACTTACCATTAAATAGGCAGACAAAGAGCTTGACAAACAGATAGATAGATAATTGCATTAGCAAGGCAGCTACTTGTCTCCCTTACCCCCACCTTATAACTAGTATTCTTTTTAGTTACACCAGCACCCCCCCCCACACACACACACACACACACACACACACACTTACAAAGAAATTAACAAAAAGAGCAGGCAAATGATGTGGCTTTCATCAAAGCAATTGCATGTTAGCTATTGCAGGGAATTGCTACTGTTCCAGTCCTGCAAAGTGGTGGAATGGTGTGGCAGCTGCCATATTATGTTGGTGTAATATTCTGATTGCTATGAAGATAAGTAAGCAGGATTCAGAGTTGATATATTCTCCATCACACTGGCTATCTAATATGCTTTAAAAATTACAATCTTACCTGTTAACAAGCACACTTACAGACACTACAGGCCTACTTATAAGTGATTGAACCATCAGTGACGCAGAAACATTTAGTGTTATGAACGTTATAGGCTCCCCTGTGTGAAAAAGACTGGCTTGCTGATGGTTTCTCTCCTCAGTGGAGGAGGAAGGAGAAGATCCAGGCATTCTTGCCCATCAGTAGGTGAGCCTGTAGGGAACAGTTTGTCAACCCGTCAGCATGACAGGATTCAGTGTACAGACATCATCATCATTTGATAAACTATTTTTGCCCCTCAAGGGATACCAGAAGCTATTAATGCACTGGTCAGATACGTTGTAGTCCCTGCTCAAGTATTCTATCTGCAGTGGGAAAATGAGTGTATAAGCAGTCCAAAAGATACCTTGAAAGTGATGGGATTCAGGGTGGTGGGTCTCTCTGGAGGGTTTGAAATAGAAAAGCTCACTCAGACTCTGCCATAGAAGGTTAGCTTATTTTTATTTTCTTGTAATTGTATAGTTTTTTTTTTTTTTTTTACTATGTGTTTTAATTGCATTCTGTTTTCAATTGCATATTTAGACTAGGAAAGAGACCAGGGATGTGTCTCTTGTGAACCACTCAGAAATTAAAACAGATAAATTAAGGTTAATTACCCATGAACTGAGAGCGGAGCTAGGAACTAAACCTTGTATCTGTGGGGTAAAAATAAAACATTTCAAGGCTTTATTGGAAAAACTCACCCATACTCTGTCACAGACTGCTGTGAGGGAAAAGGTTAGTTTATTTTTGCTTTCTTGCAATTAATATTCCTTCATTGCCGCCTTCTGTTTTGTATGCTGTGCATTTTCTTTACACTGTGTTTTAACTGTATTCTGTTTTCAATTACAAACTTAAACTAGGAAAGAGACCAAAGCTAAGTCTCTCATGAGTTACTCAGAAAACAGAACAGGTCAGTTAATGTAGATTACCTGTGAACTGAGGGTAGAGCTACAAACTATGCCTTGTATTTAAGAGGTGAAATAAAACATTTCAAAGACTTAGTGGAAAAGCTCACTTAGACTCTGCTGTACACTGCTGTGCATGAAAACTTAGCTTGTTTTGCTTTCATGTAACTTTAATTGCTTTTTCTGAGTTGTATGTTATGGTGTATTTTCCTTGCACTGTGTCTTAATTGTACTCTGCTTTTAACTGCATATTTAAAATAGGAAAGAGACCAGAGCTATGTCTCTTCTGAGTCAGACAGAATTTTTTTTCTATACACTCCCACCCTGGTGCTGTTCTGTTTTTAAACTCAGTTGTCTGTCTAGTTACCCACCCCTTGAAATTTTTCCAATACCTAGTTGCACACAGGGAAACTAGTTTGCAGTGACAAGCACTACCCTCAAAGTTGCAAACCAGATACTCCTGACATTACTTTATATTCTCACCTCTAATCTATAAAAAATGTCCTGTTGTCATGGATATAAACTTTCCCACTATTTCTGTTACCAGGTTGGTGGATATGGGCATCCTGAGGCAAAGCAGAAATTGCCCCATGTTTACTGGCAAACACCTAATTCTCAAACAAAACTATAAGGTTTGTGAGAGATGTGTTTACACAATGTCACTGGAGGGAAAGCTCTCACAAAAGCCCTCTTAATGTCAATTAGATTGTCAGTAGTACACACACTGCACCCATCACACACAGTCCAAAGCAGGTACATCGACCCACATAGGTTCATAGATTAGTACTAGGCTAACTACCCTCGTGGGCCATTTCAAGCCTAGCCAATTACCCCATGTGAGAATCAAACCCTGCACCTTGTGTTTGTAAGGTAAACACCTTAACCATTATGCCATCTTCCCACCCCACATTAAGAATCTCATTCCTTCAAGGGAACTACCCAGCCCATTTAGGTTTATAGATTAGTACTAGGCTAACTGCCCTTATGAGCCATTTTTAAGCCTCGCCAATTACCCCTTGTGAGACTCAAACCCTGCACCTTGTGTTTGTAAGGCAAACACCTTAACCATTAAGCCACCCTCCCAACTATATTCTGATGTGCTTAAATGTGCATTGCCAAACCCCAAAGACATCCTAGATGAAGTGCATATAACAAATACCATCAGCACCCCCAAGTACACTCTTTCAAAACAACATCCACATCAACACATCCAGCCCATGTCATGGAGCCTCTTTTTCTAAGTCCATAAGGTAAACCACCACACAATCCAACATTCTGGTCACTGGAGACTACATTGTGAGATACAATGATGTCTCTTTCACCAGGGTGATTCAGGGGAAAGTCACAGTCAGTTCTTTATCAGGGGCTAGGATCTTCCACATTATGCATAAACTCAGGTCATTGGACCACAAGTACCTTTGTGAAGTCATCCATCTGTGGTAACTATCATATTGACAACATATCCTTAAGAGCTGATGCATTTGTTAGGGACTTGAGGGTACACATAGATGGGTCTATATTATATATTCGAAGCTTCAAAATTTCAAACCTCGTATGTTCGACAACATATGAGCGAAACTTGAAACCTCGAATATATAATAAAAAAGTACAAAAAAAAACTTACCTTAATGCTCTGAGCAGGGGGCAAGCCCCCCTGCACCCCGCACACACCTACTTAAATATACCAACTCCGAGACCGCACTTCAGTGCAGAAAAGGGAAATTTTCCCATTCTGTGTGTATGGAGCCATTGCCTTTCACCTTCAAACTTTTAAAAGTTAGATCATATGGTGTTGACCATATGACATTCGAACTTTGAAATGTTCGGCAATTTAATAGGGGCCCCACATAGATAGTAATCTAGCCTTTGACCATCACATGTCTACAGTAGTGAGGAACATACCTCTCATCTGTACAAATTTTCACAGAATGTCCAGATTTTTGTCTCATATTTTTGGTCCATTTCTCATAAAATTGTGGTTTTCTGGCAAATCATTGAGGGTTAAAGTCAGAAAATAATGACAGTCATTTGAGTTTCAGACTTCATACCCTTTAGAATATTCATGTTAATGCAAAACCTGTTATTTTATCAGTTTTCTAATTTTGTAAGATCAATATTTTAAAAGTGTCCTTATTTTTGTGCCTTTGTCCGCCCATTATTGATGGCTTAGTCCAGATTTCTTGCTTCAAGAGGTTAAGAGGTATGGTGAGGAAATCATTCTATGTTGTGCAATTTATAAACAAAGATATGGCATCTAGGCCCAAGGAGGCCATTGTTCCACTGTATTCAACATTCATCAGACCTATCATTGAGTACAATTCTTCATTTGGTATGTACCTAAACAAACACATCCAATAGTTGGAATGTCCATAGAGGTTTCTCACTAAAAGAATAGAGGGCATAAGTAACATGTACTACGCAAACTTTCTCAAGGACCTATCCCTGTATTCTGACTCCTACAGGCTGTTGAGGGGAGATCTATGCCTGGCATACAAGACCTAGTCAGACCCCACCCTGATGGACTTCTTGCATATCCACAAAACAAACAGCACCAGAATTACCTGTTCTAAAGTCTTAAACCTTTTTTGTAATAAGAATAGATAGGTATGTATGCCAAAGACTATCCTTTCTCTGGAACAGGCTCCCCATCTATGTGAAACAGAGTTCCTCCCTAACTCAATGCAAGTGCAACATGGACAATTGGATAGGGAACAGGAAATTAATTCCTGGTTTGTCTCCCATGTCTCTAATGGACACAGGCAGCCTGTAAATAGTTCATCACCCCGGCCCTAGCTTGTAAATGTTTTATCTCCCAATCTCTTGCTTACACTTATCAAAGGTACCAAAACTTGTCATAGATTTTGGATGCATGGCTAGGGTTAAAAATGCCCTTGTTGTCATTAGCCTAGTACAAATCTTTGAACCTAAGCAGCCATATGATTCAGTCATAGCCCATGTTGGTGTTCATGACCTGATACATACCTCCCTACATTATATGAAGAGAAACATCACAGAGCTCACAGAATATGTCTCTCAGGCTAGCATGAGCCTAGCATTGAGCATTTTACCTTCTCCGAGGATGATGCCACAATGTGAACAGAAAATGATTAACTGTAATAATTGGCTTGGTTTCTGCTGTCATTCTAAGGGAGTGCAACATCTGTCAGCATGGAAGGAGATGGTCAACAGGGCATACTGCTCTGCCAGGTATGGTCTACACCTCTCCCCTCTAGGCTTTTGAATATTAGCTAAAACATTGTCTTCCCCCATAGTGCCTTTTTTAGGTAATGCCAGACTGAAAGTACTTCAGACATAGCAAATCAAAACCAAAAAATTTAAAGGTGGTTCTGCTCAATGTTAGGAGTCTGAACAAGAAATTCTGCTCTCTACAAGCTCTCCTCACTCTAGAGAATGCTGATGCCTATGCAGTCACTGAGACATGATTTAAAGCCATGGAGAGCACACAGGCAGAGCAAGTCTATAATGCCTTTCACACATTTAGACCAGGTACTACATACAGGGTTGTCACCTCACAGTTAGATGTTGCCCGTTCGATTCTCAGAGCGTCTTCTGTGTGGCGACATGCGTGAACGGGCGTTCCTTCGTTGAAGGTTGTGTGTTAGGCCCAGCAAGCCAGCACGTAAAACTCTACTGCCAATCATTAGCGGACCGGAGTTCCGCTGTGGCGACCCCTAACCGGGAAAAGCTGAAAGACACAAACTACAGACAGGGATTAAAAGTGGAGGTGTCTCAGTTTACATCAAAAATAAATATACCTCAAGCCTGAACGAACAGGATGATGCATGTCAGTTTCTCCACATTCAAATCACCATAGACAAAGTCCCATACCACATCCTTGCAAACTGTAGATCCTCTTCTATGACCCAGGAAACTCATAGCATGTATTTAAGCTTACTGTAAACACTCACCATCCAACACAATACCATATATATGTGACTTTAATTACCCCACTATTAATTGGGAATCATATATGGCACCAAACGTGCAGGCACAGAGATTCCTGGATTTTTAAAACACAAACTCCATGGACCAGATTGTCAGTATGCCAGCCATGGGCACAAACATACTGGATCCGGTCCTCACTAATATGGGAGAGCGCTGCACACTCCCTAGTATAGTGTCCTCTATGGTAAGATCAGACCACAGAATGTTCTCATTTGATGTAAAAATAAAACCCAGAACCCCACTAACCCTGTAATGTTCAGGAATTACCCTAAGGCTAACTTCCTAGTATTAAATGGCAAACTGGCAACATTTCAAGCCTCCATAAACTCTCAGAACACTGCTGCCTACATAGAACTGTTCATAGAAACCCTCTACAATCAAATTAAAAGCTGCAAAAAGGCAGCTGTACCCACCAGGAAGAAGTACAGAACTAACTCAAAAAACAAGACATTCTGGTGGAATCATAAAATCAATAAGCTGTATAACAGAAGGAAGAAAATCATGGCAAAAACTAGGACGTGAAGCACCCTGCAGGATAAAAGCACTGTCAAACTAAACAAACAACTCAGAGGAAAAAATAAAGTTTACCAAAGCCAAATTTGAGGTACGTTTGGCCTCCCAGGCCAAAGACAACCACAAGGCATTCTTTAGCTATGTCTGCAGCCTCAAAGGCAGTACACAATTGTGTGCAGAGCTCATTGTAAATGGAGCCACCTGTACTGAGCCAGATGATATAGAAAACCTATTGGCAGACAAATTCAGCTGTAACTTTACCCCTCTCTCCCCCTCAACCTCTCTTCAGGAAATGCCATTAAATATAACTCCCCCTACTATCACTAGGGAACAGGTCTTCAATGTTCACCCTCTTTAAGGCCAAGAACATTTCATAAATGGGCCCCACACAGTATTGCAGGATGCCTTCTAAGTAGCATGAAACATGACTTATCAGGCCCTCTGGAATCACTGTTTAATCGTAGCCTTCAAACAGCATTCATGTCTAATGAATGGGCAACAGTCTTCCCTTTGCATAAAGGTGGGCCGTCTACAATCAGACACTGGAAACCACAGACCCATATGCCTCACTAGTCTCATATGCAAAGCCATGGAAATGATCAGTAATGACATAGAAAACTTCCAGACACTTGAACCAACCTAATTTGGTTTCATCAAGGTGAGGTCATGCCTACTCAACATGGTGGACTTCTTCAAGATGGTCGTCAAAGCAACTGATGAGGGCAGAATAGTTCACACTGCATACCTTGGCCTGGCCAAGGTATTTGACACTGTACCCCATTTGGGCATTGTTGACAAAGTCAAGAGGTTAGGTATAAACCCTTTTGTCACCCAGTGGATAGCCATCTGGCTCACAGACAGGACTGATATAGTTAGAATTGGGGAGTCCAGCTCTACAAAGAGGCCAGTCACAGGCACAATAACAAATTGATTGATCCTGGGACCACTCCTTTTTCACTTTACTTCTCTAAAGTCAAGGCCAATGTCAACAAAGTCTGGCTGACCATATTGGCAGACAGTTTCAAATTAGGAGCAGTCATAGAATCCCCCACCAACATTAATGTTCTCCAGGAAGGGCTAATGCAGACAAATAACCCTAATCTGCTCTGCCCCTCTCACCAACTACTACAGAATATTACCCAAGAATCCTTTACCACAGCTGAAACATGGCTAGCAGACTCCCAACTAATAGTCAACCCCAAAAACCCAACTTATGCTATTTCATTCTTCCAAAGCTGTAGACCCCATTCCTCCCTACACAGTTATCTCCTCTGACAACACACCTATCGCACCAGTTGCACATACCAAGCTATTAGGTGTTATCATTGACTAAACATGAAATTCGACAAACACATAGCTCTAACCATAGCAAAGGTGCACAAAAAAACTAGGCACATTCTACAGATGTAAAACCTACCTGACCTCCAACAGTAAAACTACCATAGCAAGACCCCACTTACTCTCCACATTACTCTATGCTTCTCCCTTTATTGCTAACCTAAATAAATGTGATCTATACAAGCTATCCACTTGTTATAACAAGATAGCTAAATTCATACCAACTATTCCTACAAATCTCACCATTGTCTAGCCCTTAAAAACTGTCCTGGATGGAAATACCTAACTTACTTACCCTAAATCAAGTCACCCTAGCTCACCAAATTCTCTATTACCCCAACAAAACTGCAGCCCTATATGGCCTAATCAGCCATTACTCCAACAACCGTAAGCCAAGGTCTACCAATAAGGGTCTGGTAGAAGTATCCAAAAGTAGATATAACTCAGGTGATTCCCTTTACTCTTGTGCTTTTGCAAAAATGTGGAACACCCTCCCACTCAAAGTCAGGACATAAATAAACAAAAGACAGTTTCAAATGTCAATTAAAATCCTATCTAACCAAATCTTGGATATACACTTGTTCAGACCCAGGCTAACCACTCCAGTCCCATTTCTCCTCTATGTATCTGTTACTACATCTTCCTATATCTTCCTCACCCATATGATTTCTTGCAATACAAAATATAACAATGTTTATTATGTATTAAGTCTTTCAGCTAAACACTGCTCTTATGTTTAACAATGTAAATAATCTCATTTATCTACTGTAGTACTAATACTCCTACGGGAATCTTCAGCAAAACTGTTGCCTTCTTTTCTAAATTATTGTAAGCTTTCTCTTCGCACTGTCTTTTTGTATTATTGCCATTATTGTATGGAGCTTTTCTCCCCGGGCCTCAGATGAAAACGGTCAAGTCTGCCCAGTTGGACTTTCCCAGTAAACAAATGTAAAAATAAAATAAATAAATAAATGAACTTGTGTCAGAGCCATTAACAAAAACTAAATGCCAAGAAATGCATGATAGTATCCTTCATGAAGTCATCCACTGCTGCTTACTATCATATTGCAACACACTGCTAATAGTCTATCCAGTATTTGGGGATTTGGGGAAACAAACAGACAGTAATCTAGCCTTTGATTATCATGTGTTTACAGTAGTAAGGAAATCATTCAATGTTGTGCAACTTAAAAACAATGGCATGTTATCTAGGTCTAAGGAGGACTAAGGAGGTCATTGTTCCATTGTATTCAGCATTCATCAGACCTATCATTGAGTATAGTGCCCCCTTTGGTATGTACCTAACCAGGTGCATCCAACAGTTGAAATGTACAAAGAGGTTCCTCAGTAAAAGAATACAAGGCATAAGTAACATTTCCTGTGCAGACCGCCTTAAAGCACTATCCATGTTTTCTGTCTCTTACAGACTATTGAGGGGGAGACCTATGCCTGGCATGCAAGGCATTGCCAGAACCCCCCCCCCCCCAGTGGACCTCTTGCATATCCACAAAACAAACAGCACCAGAATTTCCCATTCTAAAGACATAAGCTTTGCCTGTGATATAAGTAGGAGCTGCCAGAGAGACAGGTGTGTATCCCAGAGAATACCCTTTCTGTGGAACAGACTCCCCATCCAAGTGAAGCAGAGTTTCTCCCTAACCCAATTCAAGTGTAACTTAGACAGTTGGATGGAGAACAGAAAATTCATCCCTGGTTTGGTACCTATGTCTCTAAGGAAACAGGCAGCCTGTAAATGGTTCATCTTCCAGACCCCTGCTTGTAAATGTTTCACCTCCCAAGCCTCTGCTTACACTTATGAAGGCTACCATAACTTGTCAGAGATGTGGGATGCATGGCTAGGCTTAACAAGGCCCTAGTGGTCTTAAGCCTAGTACACATCTTTGAACCTGTGAACCTATGGATGCCAGACAAGGAAAGTAAAGAATTCATCTGCTTCTAAAGGAGATGTCTTCATTCAGTCTGTGGGTCTTCATGTCTTTAAGAAGCAATGTACTAAATAGGGTATGACTGATTGTGGACGTAGCTTTTTATTTTAGACGTATGATACAGTCACCTAGATTCCTGGTCAGAGAACCAGCTTATTTGCATATCCTGGAACATGGATTCTATTCCCTACAGTCCACCTAGAAATGTTAACATGTTCACATAAAGGTTCACAGATTTGTATAATCCAAACTGGATTACTTATGGCAGCTGTAACATCTAGGTCAATGACAAATTTGTGGCTCTAGATAAGAATTCCTTTTGATTTCAATGCTATTTGGACTTGTTTAGGTTTTTACATTTTCTCCTCAAGAATTAATGTGTGTGTATATATATATATATATATATATATATATATATATATATATATATATATATGTATATTATATATCAATCATTATTTTGTTTCTTTTTTTTTTAATTATTTAAATTTTTAAAAACTTAAGTATTTTACAAGCAAGTAAAGAAAATAGATATTTATGGTCACCTCAGACTTGGTGGTACAACTAATCTGTTAGTCTTGCTGCCTCCTAAACTGTGTCAGCATTTAGCTCCCTCTGCCCAGGTCACCTGATCCTGAGTCAGTAAGATGTAGGAATTACATGACAAGTAAAAACTAGTGGTGTTAAAACTTTGTTAATGAGCTCAGTCATAATAATTTCCAAAAATCATGAAACCCAGGTAGTGTTCCAAAACAACAAGCCTTTATTTGTCACAGACAAGTGATCCTCAGTAACAAAAAATCAGAAATATTTTAACAATGTCAAACAAATCAGCTTTTATATACTTAGAAGTAGGTGTGGAAAATATACTTATTGTATAATTTTAAATCAGCCTATTCATGGCAAACAACATAAACAGGGCATTTTAGAACAGCAAGTACCCAGCCCCACATACTACTAATGATTAGATCAAACTAAATCCTAGTGAAGAAAAACGCTACCAATCTATTTGCAACCCACATTCCAAGATCGGGTATTAAGAAAAGCATAGTATTCAAGATCAGCTATTAAGAAAAGCATAGTATATACATAAAAAGACTTTTAACTAAAATCGCTTTCGGCTAACTAATGCAGTAAAATCTTCATTATGTCTGCAACAAGAACTAAAATCGAGAAAAAACACATAGTTATCTAACCATAAACATAATCAAACTAGAACACTATAAATATAAAAAATACATCTGTCTAACAATATCTGATAATAACAAGGAAAAAGTGGAGAACTCAATCTCTAAATCACAAATAACAAATAAAAAGATTGCTGGAAAGTCAACAAAAATAGACACCGGTGAAATAAAGTAGTTTAATCCAGGAAACACAACACATAAACGCCACAATACTCGTACGTTTTTGTCATAATCCAGACTTCATCAGACACACAAAGATGCCATTAATATAAGCAGAAAGGTGACAATGATGAATCAACAGTCCTTCGGAAATTGTTTCATCTGGAATCCTTTGATTTGCTTTGCCGAAAAAGGTAAAACACTATTTTTAGTTGCAACACTTTTCTCAGGGACCTTAAAGATACCACAAACATGGGGAAACTGGTATACTCCTTACAGATTTTTTTGTTTGTTTACTGGAGTTTTAATTCACTCATATATATATATATATATATATATATATATATATATATATATATATATATATATATATATATATATATATATATATATATATATATATATATATATAAAATATGAAGATCTACACCTGGCAATTCTAGTTGGTAACAGGATCTTGTGGTGTTTATGTGGTGAGTGTTTCCTGGATTAAACTACTTTATTTCATCGGTGTCTATTTTTGGCGACTTTCCAGCAATATCTAATAATAATCCATTCATGTGTATTAGTGCTCATAAAAACAAAGTTATTTTTTTCCATATTCTTTTTAATGAATTTTTATAGAAGAAGAGAATGACTTATTAGGTTCATAGGTGTGTTCTAGGCTAATGGCCTTGCAGTCTTTACAAGCCTAGCCCATAGTGCTACCCTGGTATTGTGCCACCTGACCTTAGTTCCCAGTTACTCTGTTGAGTAGAGCCACTGGAGTGATCCCTGGGGTGAATTTTCTATTTCCCATCCACTCATCTAGATTTCTGTTGAAGAGGGCCAGTGAGGTGTTCTGTTGGACATATATGGGAAGTCTATTCCATAGCATGGGCAGTCTCTGTGTTATGAACCTGTCCCTCCATCACGTTCTGTTGATTGTGGTAATGAGGTTGAGGTCTCTGGAGCTTGTAGTGTGGATGGATTGAGATTTCTTTAGATGTAGCATTTCTAACAGAGCTGGGTCAGACATGGCTTTGTAAGTCAAGCAGAGATCACCTCTAAGTAGGCAATATGAGACAGAGAATAGTTGGAGTTTTTGAGTCTGTCCATATAGGACAAGTGTTTAAGGCTTAGGATCCTCTTTGTGAGGTACTTTTTCGGCCTCTCCAGTTGTTGCAGGTGTCTAGTGAGGTACATGCCAAATGGGGCATTGTACTCGATGATTGACCTAATGAGGGAAGAATAGAGGGAGACAATGACCTCTTTTTTCCTGGATGCAAAACCCCTAGTAATTAGATGTGCCACATAGAAGGACTTTCTGACCACAGTGGCAATGTGCTGGTCAAAAGAAAGGTTGCTCTCAAGTTGTGTTCCCAGATCTTTCATAATGTCTTCTGTGTTCAGTGGACTACCATTGATGTGGTAATTCATAGCAACTGGGTTTTTCCCAAAGAGGATAATGACACATTTTTTGGCATTGAGCTTAAGGCCATGGTTCTGACACCAGTCGTTGGTCTCAGTGAGACCTTTCTGTGGGATGTCAACATCACTTGGGGAGTTAATAATAGCTCCCAACTTGCAATAGTCTGCAAACTTTGTCAGCCAGAGTCCCTTCTTGTTGGCCTGGACTTCAGGCAAGTAGATACCAAACAGGAGAGGACCCAGGACCGAACCCTGTGGTACTCCACTTATGACTGGTTAGCAGTCTGACTTGGAGTCAGCTACTGTCACACTGTGGGTTCTATCTGTGAGCCAGTTTGCAACCCACCTGGTGATATAGGGGTTGATGCCTAGCTTAGTGAGTTTTTCTATGATTCCCGTGTGGGGAATGGTATCAAAGGCCTTGGCCAGAACAAGTTAGGCTGTATGAACCACCTTGCTTTCATCCACAGCTCTGGTGACTGACTCAAAGAAGTCGACCAAGTTGAGCAGGCATGATCTACCCTTCACAAAACCAAACTGTGTGGGATCCCGAGTTTGGAGATTCCCTATATCCTTGTTTATTAGGTCCATGATGATGCGTTCCATAGATTTGCATATCAGACTCATCAGGCTAATGGGGCGATAGTGCCCAGGGTCTGTAGTCACTCCTTCCTTTGTGGAGAGGGATGACTGTAGCAGTGGGCCATTTGGTAGGGACAAAGCCTGAGGTGAGGCTGTGATTGAACAGGGCACACAGGTGAGGTGCCAGTTCACTCTGTAGTTCATGTATAACACAGCCAGTGATATTGTCAGGTCCCATAGAAGCTGTATTCATGGCATTGGACAGTGCTGCTTTTAACCTGTGCAGCAGTAGTACTGGGTCCTTTGGGGGTAGAGAGGGGTAAAGTTGGCAATGAATCTGTCGGCCAGTATATTGGCAATATCTGTTGGCTCGGTATAGGAGGTACCATTGTACTAAGTAGCTCAGAGCAAATCTGGGTATTGCCATGGTGATTCTATACATAACTATAGAAGTTCTTGTGGTTGTCTTTACTATCTGCTGCAATACTTTTTTCATAGCTAGCTTAGAGGATGTGATGAGGAATCTCAACTTTTTGTTAAGGCTGATAAGGGAGTTTTTCCAGTCTTGGGACTTCACCTTATTCCACATCAGTTTCCTCCTTCTGTTGTAGAGTTGGTTTATGGCAAGGGACCACCAAATTGGCTTTCTTTTTTTGGAGGAGAGCGTCTTGGTTCTATTTGGGTGTGGCAAGATCCATGCATTTCTGTACGTGTTCATACAGTGCATTGGTGTATGATTCGGCAGTCATGCAGCTATTCTCCATTTACATAGGTGCCATGAAGTTAGCCACCTCTGTTTTTAGGAGCCCAAAGTTAGCTTTGGAAAAGATTTTCATAGTGGTTACTTTTGCGGGGGAGGGGTGGATTTCCAAGGTGTTTAGTTTGTGGTCGAATCTAACCAGAGAGGAGTTGACTATTGGTGTAGAGCAACGTTCGCCCATGTTACCAAATGACTAAGTCAAGGATGTTGCTACCTCTAGTAGGAGTAAGAATGAGCTGGTCCAGGGCACTGGAATTAATGAATTCCAGGAAGCGTAGGGCAAGTGTATTGGTACATGAGTAGTTTTCCCAGTTAATGGAGGGGTAGTTGAAGTCGCCCAGTATGAGAGTGTTAGGTTGGACCTTAATATTCTCCAGGGTGCTTAGGAACATGGAGTGTGAGTCTTGGGACATGGTTGGGGACCTATAGCAGACTACGACCTGAATCGCTGTCTTACCCATGTTAGCTGTACCTGAAGTATCTCAGATGCATTATGTTGGGCTACCAGTCTGGATGTGTGCGCATCCTTTATGAATATGGAAACACCACTGCCTTTGGAGCTTCAGGTCCAAGTTCTGAGGCCGAAAGGTGTGGAATGAGTTGCTTTCTGCTGCCTTGAACCAAGTCTCTGTTACGGCACAAATGTCGATTTTCTCCATTTTAAGGAGTGCTTCAAGTGAGTGCATTTTGAGATTTAGACTTCTAGCATTGAGCAGCATGACCTTCAGATTGCATTTGTTTGTAGCTGTTATGGTTGTAATTTTGTCTTTGGAACACCACCTAAAAAAGGCAATATAGGGGTGGCAAGAGCCTTGGCCAGTATCGAGAAGCCCAGGGGTGACAGATACAGCACACCTCTGGCAAAGCATCGAGGTCTGTCAATCATGTCATCCAAGGTAGACAGATACTGGATCCCCTTAGAATGACATCAGATTCTTAGCCAGTTGTTGAAATCAATCATTTTCTGCTTGTACTGTGGTATCATTCTGGGTGATGGTAGGATGCTGCTCAGGGCTAGGGTCATACCCGCCTGGGCTACATAATCCGAGAGCTCCTCCATGTCTCTTTTCATATCGTCCAGGGAGGTACTTCTCAGGTCATTCACACTCACATGTACAATGAAAGAGTCATATTTGTACCTGTTGTTGAGGGACATGAGTGTGTCCGTTATGTGGTGGATCCTGGCAGCGGACAGGTAGCTGACTGTTACTTTCTCCTTATTCAGCCTAGTGAGTGGGATATCAGTGTGCCTCACACTATTGAGTCACCTATGACTAGTGTGTTGGGCATGCTGTTTTACCTTACGGGCTTTGGTTGAGTGCCACACTGTTTAAGAGAGTTATGTGTCTCATGATTAGTGTTGTGCTGTGGTGGCCGAGTGCATTTATGCCTTGGAGGCCTCTGATGTTTGGGTAGATTTTTATTGAGAGCCTCCATGAAGATGGGTGTGTGGTTTGTGTTTTTATGTGAAGGCAGTGCTGGTGTGTGGTCTGGAGGGCTATGCGTTCCAGGTGGTGTGGTGCAAGTGTTGACCTTCTCCTCTTGACCAGGTATTCTGGTCTTGGCTGGAGAGTATGTGGCTTCCAGTTTGGATAAATAAGTGCATCTCTCACAAGTCTGAGTGTTGGGAGGTAAGAGTAGAGGGTTGTCGGTGTACATGAGGCAGTTGCTACATTGCCTCAAGATGCCCAAGTTCACCAGGTTAATAGGAGAAAGCACAGAGAATTGACCTTTAGACATGCCTGGAGGGGTGAGCATTAATAATAAGTACTGGAGCTGTTTCCTTAGAGAACGTTTAGTGCGTGTAGCACTTTTGTGTGCTACAATAATTGCTACAAGAAGTCTGGTAAAGTGCTAGACTAATAAGCTAGTAAAAGTGCAGTAGAGGAGAGAACTAGCAGATCTAAGGGAAATATTGAAGAGCAGACTTTGGCACTGCTCAGAAGCTTACAAACAGTCCTGGATATAGCAAATCTGTATCTGGACAAGACTAGTTACAGTAAAGGTGGGAAATAAGCAGAAACATGGGCTTTTAAACCAGAAATTTGAAAGAGATGGAAAAACCACCCAAACGGCCAATAAACTACAATTTCTGGGCCAGAAACCACTCCTCTTGTGGTAGATAGGCTACCTAGTGCTTACCAATCCCACTGACAAGCTAGAAGGCTTCCCTCTGACACAGAAAGGCTTGGGGGGGCTCAGAAGGTTACAAACAGTCCTAGATACAGCACATCTGTATCTGGACTAGACTAGTTACAGGAAAAGTGGGAAACAAGCACAAATGCAGGCTTTTAAACCAGACAGTTGAAAGAGATGGAAAAAACTGCCCAAACAGCCAATAAACTACAATTTCTGGATGAGAAACCACTCTTGTGGTAGATAGGCTACCTAGTGCTTACCACTTCCTCTGATAACCTAGAAGGCTTCCCTCCAACACAGAAAGGCTTGGGAAGTTCAGAAGCTTACATACAGTCCTGGATACAGCAAACCATTATCTAGACTAGACTAGTTACAGGAAAGGGAGAAAAAGCGCAAAAGTGGGCTTTTAGACCAGAAAGTTAAAAGAGATGGAAAAACTGCCCAAACGTCCAATAAACTACAATTACTGGGCCACAAACCGCTCCTCTTGTGGTAGATAGCCTACCTAGTGCTTACCACTCCCACTGCCAAGGTAGAAGGCTTCCCTCCAACACAGAAAGGCTTGGGGAGCTCAGAAGCTTACAGACAGTACTAGATAGAGCAAATCTGTATCTGGACTAGACTAATTACAGGAAAAGTGGGAAACAAGTGCAAATGCGGGCTTTTAAACCAGAAAGTTGAAAGAGATGGAAAGAACTGCCCAAACGGCTAATAAACTACAATTTCTGGGCCAGAAACCACTTCTCTTGTGGTAGATAGGCTACTTAGTATTTACCACTCCCACTGATAAGTTAGAAGGCTTCCCTCCAATACAGAAAGGCTTGGGGGGCTCAGAAGCTTACAAACAGTCCTGGATACAACAAGTCTGTATCCGGACTAGACTAGTTACAGGAAAAGAGGGAAACAAGCGCAAACGCAGGCTTTTAAACCAGAAAATTGAAAAAGATGGAAAAAACTGCCCAAATGGCCAATAAACTACAATTTCTGGCCAGAAACCTCTCTTGTAGGCTACCTAGTGCTTACCACTCCCACTGATAAGCTAGAAGGCTTCCCTCCAAAACAGAAAGGCTCGGGGGGGCTCAGAAGCTTACAAACAGTCCTGGATACAGCAAATCTGCATCTGGACTAGACTAGTTACAGGAAAGGCAGGAAACAAGCTTAGAAATTTTTTTTCAGAAAAGCAGCTAAAACAGCAGTAAAAACAATCCAAGTGCAGTGCAAGCTGGCACATGAGTGTGTAGCAGTATTAAAGCAAATAGAGTTTAAGTAAATGAAATTTATTCAAACTGTATTCCAAACTGAATTCAGTTATTGTTTTATTCAACTCTGAACAGTTAAAGTGCCAGAAAATATACTTATCAGCTGAGAAGCACACTCACTCAGAACACAAAGAGATTCACGGGGGAAGCTCAAGAAACAAGGAGAGACTGGGATTTTTGAATACAGGCCTTTAAGGAGAATAACAATACTCATGCAGAATATTATATCCATAAAGTAGAAGATAGTATTCTAAGAACTAAACTAACACGGGAATGGAGAAAGGAGATTCTGCTGATAGAGATGACTCCAATTTGGGATACAGACAATAGGCAAGAGGGAGCCGGAAGTTATTGGAGAAAACTGGCAAAGGAACCAAGGTAATGCGAGCAAATAACTAGAGAACCAAAGATGATAGAATGGGAAGACACCAAGAATTTATTTGGATTGCAGATTAGACACTGCCTTGCCTATTAGGGATTAGTATCAGAGTATAGGCAAAGAGAAAGAAATAGGGAGGGTCCTGACTGAAAGACCAACACTGGTAGAGTTTTTAATAGAACCTAGAACAGAAGCTGCCATTAAAAAAGGAATAATTAGTAGAGCATATAAAATATTGCGTGTTAACTATAAGAATTAATCAGAGGAGGTTAGAAAGGATTGGGAAGAGAGATTGGATAAGCAATTCACAAAGAAACAACGGGAAGATATATGTATTTCTTCCAAATATTCAACAATATCTAGAAGATTTAGGATTTTTGCCTGGAAGTTTTTACATAGATATTTTTATACCCCAAGTAGACTTTAGAGAAATTTTCCTCAGGCAGACAGTAAATGTTGGAGGTGTGAAGGGGGAAAAAAGAGGTAATTGGGAGCATATTTTCTGGAAGTGCAGTGAGTTGGCAGACTTTAAGGATTCCCCATGGAATGCACTGTTGGAGATGCTGGGTGGGCAAATTGGTCTGACGAGGGAGATGATTTTTCTGAGTTATGGTACAGAATCAGAATTGCCTAGACATGGTAAGGCCTTTCTGTGTCTAATAATGGTGGCTGTCAAAAAAGCAATTGCTAGAAAATAGAAATCAAAATCTAAACCAACTATACTGGAAGTAGTGAATATAGTAACAGAGATAAAACTTTTGAGATCTTTAGAAAAGGGCAGGAGCGAACTACATAGGAAAAATGGGAATTGTGGGAACAATGCATACAAGGGAGTAATGAGGTCTAAAAGGCGGCAGGACTTAAATGAGCTATGTAATGTCTGAGTGAGAAACATTGGGTAGATTATAAGTGATGTATAATGTTTGCAACTGGGAGTGTGCCAGTATAGTTTTTGATGTAAAATGGTTGCGAATAGGATTGTTTTGGTGTTAATATGAATGTATGATTTCCAGCGTAGTAAGTGATAGTTTAATAAAGATGTTTCTTTTTTTAAAAAGGCAGGTATTGAATAATTAATGTAATATTCTTTAGGTTATATGATATATAGCAATATAAGTGAAGTATAATGTTTGTTATGTTAATATAGTTTGATTACGTTCATATGAATGTAAATTTGCTTATGTTACAAATGATAATTCAAGAAAGGTGTTTAAAAACATATTAGTCAACAACACAGATAGTGTATAAATACATAACAGATAAAAAATAAGTTATTAATAGCTCAGAAAAAATGTCAGTGCTTTGCAAAAAAATATAATGACAGTTTTCATGTTTACAGCCCCCAAACAATGTTTATATGATGAAAATTACATGACAAGTAGTAATGTGTCTCCTGTGCTTGACCAGCTTCTTCTTGAATATAATGTTGATGGTAGCCTGGTATGTTTCTAAATCAAACTGCCTCATGACAAGTGTGCCCTTCCTAGATGGAATGTGTCAGCCATGCTACAGCAATGAGCACAAGACTCATAGGATGATGAGTTGCAGGTTGTAGAACAGATGAAGAGCAACAGGTTTATTTAAAAACAAACTTGTCTAGGAGAACATTACACAATTTACTCTCTAGAAATTGCCTTTAGGAAGGCAATTTTCCAGTGATATTTTATCCAGCTTTAACTGACCAGGTAAGTTTTTCCAGCTAGTTAACTGATTGCGCAGTTCACACCACTGTACAAGCTGGAAAGCTTTTCTGCCTCAACATGTGCAGCTGCAGCTGTTTCTCCACAAATACGATTTTCCAGATTAAGCCTACAGCTCTCTATATGGCATTCAGTAAGAAGAGAAGTAATACTTCACAGACATCTCTGGACTGAGTCTGGAGTATGTTTCCTTATGTTGAATATTCAGAGGTCATGGATTTGATTTCAGGTATGCAACCAAGTACATCTGGACCAGTTTTGGAATCAAATTGGTTCAGTCATACTTGTAAGACCTTATTCAAGTTTTTCCAGACTGTGTAATCATCTCTGAAAACATGTACATTTATAAAGTATAAAGAATCTTTCATCATCCCAGGCATCAAAAACTGTCTCTTGATTTGCAGTCAGGAAAATTTTCATTCCTCTTCTAAACTAGCATTCATAGTCCTGTTACAAGAAGGATCCTTTGAAACGTCAGTCTTTAGTAGTACTGATATAGAGTTACTGTAGTACTAAGCATTCCATCATCAATGTGCTTAGTGACTTCTAGCAGGAACTGATCAGTATTATTTTGCACTTCTAGTCCTCCTTTGTCTCAGTGTATTCAACATTGTGAACCATGGGATCTTGTTTGAGTACTTGCAGTCTCACTGTGGTCTTTTCACTAGTTTCCTCAGATGGTTTGCCACTTATTTTGGGACTCATGAAAAAGGTAGTCTCAGGTACAAATTGTGTCTCAAGCTTCTCTTGTGGTTCTTTACAGCACCATCCTGTGCCCATTGTTGTTCACTCTTAGTTTTTTTTTAAATATATCTTTATTGCAGTCAAAAAGAAAGAAACAACATAAAGAGATGCTTTTTAAAATGAAATCATTAAAAAATGTAAGAGATCAACATAAATCTATAACTTCTAACAAATGATATTGTTCCTGTTGAAATTTTCCTTTAGCACACACATGGAAGACTATAATTTATTTTGTCATCACCAAAGTTAGCTTAATGCAAACTAATTCAACAATTAACACTTTATTAGCATTTTGTGTGAAGTGTTTTAGATAACACTTTTTGTCTAACTTGCAGAATAAGCCTTGTATTCCTTTTTACTGAAACATAGTGTGATGTTATGAGATGGTGCCATCTGTGCCAGGGAGAGTAGGGCAGTACATGTGAACATATGCCAGCATAGCTAGCTGGAGTTTTGTAAAGAATGTCATGTTATTTGACTATCATAGTGATTTGTACAGCTGTTTGAGTTAAAAATATATTTGTAAAGTTGCTTATGTTAAAAATGCATCAACAATCATCTTCTTCTTCTTCTTCTTTCAGCTTTTCCCGGTTAGGGGTTGCCACAGCGGATCATCTGTCTGCTCATGATTGGCAGTGGAGTTTTTACGGTGTTGAGTTGCCAACCCGGCGCTCAACCTTCCACAGAAGGCACACACGCACGCACACACACCTAGGGCCAACTTAGAGTGTCCAATCCACCTACTGCATGTCTTTGGAATGTGGGAGGAAACCGGAGTACCCGGAGGAAACCCATATGACCACAGGGAGGACATGCAGACTCCACACAGAAGGCACCCCAGCCGAGAATCGAACCGGGGAACCTCTTGTTGTGAGGTAGCAACACTAACCACTGCACCACCACAGCCGCCCGCATCAACAATCATCTACTAGATAGAAAAGATATGTACACATACATACACACACACACACACACACACACACACACACACACACACGCGCATATATATATATATATATATATATATATATATATATATATATATATATATATATATATATATATATATATATATATATATGTATATTCACACATATATGTCAGACAGTATTATTATTATGACTGATTAAATGTATATATTTTAACAGAGAACCCTGGAAGAGTGGAAAGTTTGAAACTGTGTTATAGCTTTCAGATGCTGCCACAGATCTTAGCAAAGCTCTGTGTGTGTGTGCATTGTACCAGAGACAGGTGACCAGAGGTGATGTGATCCTTTAACCAGCATCTGGTTTCTTTGGAATTTTCACAGCAGGGTTATGGAACCTGACAGGAAAGATTTCTGACTGGATATATATATCACACATCCACACAGACAAAGAGGGACATCATCTGGCCTTTGCTGTGGTATGACACTCAGTACACATCAGCTTGCCTTGCTTTAGTAAGTAGTCAGGGAACAGTAATGCTTTAGTAAGTCAGGAACATTTAGTGAGAATAGTTTAGTATTGCTTTCTGCATCTGTGAGAAACAATCCAACTGTATTATTTTTATATCTCTGTGGTTGAAACTCTGTTGTTTATTGTATTCAATGTTCTCATGTTTACTATTTTATTATTTATTATTAAATATTTTAATACCTTTCATTGTGGCTAGTTCTTTAGAGAATACTTTTGACATCTTGAGAGTAATTATGCTTGTTTTAGTAACAGTGGCGGCTCCTGAAAGCCTTGCTGCTTTGGTCATACTCTACTATTTGTATTGGTATTAATTTTACACAGTATAATTGGGTACCCTTTGTAAGAGCCTTAGGGTAGCTGACTGGTGACAGTGTGATTACCTCAGAGTCTGAGCAGAAAATGACACAGCTAGTAAATCTGTGCCAGCTTTTCCGAGGTGTGAATGTGTGCATTTGAAACTCAAATATCCAAGTGTGTCTGCTACTGGGAACAGGGACACAGAGCTCCAAAGTAGTCAGTGTGGAGACAGAAAATGAGTACAGCCCCAGGTCTGGAGCATGCGCCCTGTATGCCCTTAATGGAAATTGTGCTTGGTGCAGGGAGCTACATCTGAAAATACTATGTGAATCCATTTTTGCTCTTAGTGACTGTCCCTCACTGGAGTCAGTGGTGAGGACTGAGTCTCCTTGATTGCTGCCCAGACCAGGGACCCAACACACATAGAAAAATATGTTCTCGGCCCTATCAACAAACAGTACTATTTTCCAGCTTTACAGCTTTAATTTCATTGATTTTGTGTGGTAATAATTTAGTGAACATCTTTGCCAAATCGTACTCTCTTTTGTCTAATTCATTCATTAATAATATCATTGTAGAAATTGATTGCATTAATCTTAACTTCTGTCTTTGGGAAGTATGTTTTTACGTTAGCAAAGGTATTAAAAATATCATTTCTCCCTCATATTTACTGTGGTACAACTCCTCATATCCTAAAAATTATAAACATTTTAGTTGTATTTCTTTACTCAAAACTGTAGATACCAAGCATTCTAAATCTTCCTTGAAAGTAGTTAAACTTATGCAATGTGTCTGCAGGTCTATAGTCATCCTTCTTCAAGGCTTCAACAGTGTGTGGCTACATATGGGAACATCCTCACAACTATAAGTATATTTAATGAGACAATCCATGCAAAATTTCTGAAACAATCAATACTTTATAAAATACTTGTGTAACATACATATCTGTTTCCACATTGGCTAATATAGCTCAACATCCAACAAAGCACTCCATTCTCCCCAGTTATCTCTGTCACCTTTAATTTCAGTTCTTTCAAGGTCTTACCCACCCTGCATCATAGTTCCTTAATCATCAAGGCATCACATCTTGTTTTCAGTAACAAAAAGAAAAAGCTATTTTTGGCCTGGGCCCATTCCAGAACCTGTATCAACTCAATAGCCCTTGCTGTACTAAGGAATCCCTCATATTAAATCTGAAAAAAAAGTGGCAGATCCTACTTCACTTTTCCCTCCTTCCTATATTCACCTTTTCATTTGTTGACAATGTATCACCTTATTCTTCTTAATTGTCGAACTGCATAAATTATTTTTTACTGGGATTGCTAACTTACTATATCCAACAGGCATTTGAAAAGTTATTAAGGGTTTAACCTCTTCCTTTGCTAATAAATCTAGCCTGTTTTATCACATATGGGAGTTCACAATCTTTGCAAAAGGTGTATCTCTGAAACTGGATTAAATTCCCTTTTGCTAATTTAGCCAGTCTCTTCCATATTCTGCATTACATTCCCTATTGTTAATGTAGCTAGTCTCTTCCATCTTGCTTCATATACAAAATGAAATGTACTGTCTTTAATTGAGCTGCAACAAAATGCAACTCTGGATCCAGAAATGTAAACCCTACATTTTCTGTGAAGGAATCATCTTATTCTATGACATTCTATACACAACACATTCTAAATAACAGCATGATGCACAGGAGACACTCCAGGTGCAGTTAACTGTTGACAAGGCCCCTATTCAAATTATAGCTAGCTACAAGCCCCAAAATTTCACTCAAGATGCCCACTCCACCTATCTGAACCTCTTCAAATCTATCAAGATTCAACCCCTTTACCCTTATCCTGGGTGACTTTAATTACATAACCATAGGCTAGAAAAACTACTCATGCCAGAACACAAATACCCAGAGATTCCACAATTTTATCAATGCAAATACCTCAGAACAGCTAGTCAGTACCCCCACAAGAGGTGAAAATATCTTGAACTTGGTATTAAGCAACATGAGTAAACACTGCAGCACCCCTATGGTATCATCCTCCCTGGTAAGCTCCGATGGTAAAGCGGTCACTTTCGAAGTCACTATCTCCCCTGACCCCCCTCTAGCTAGGGTCAAACAAAAAAAATTCTCCAAAGCTGATTACAACCTCCTGAGGGATGGTATAAACAGCTTCACAGCCCCCTCCCCCACTATAGGAACTGGCACCAATGTCCATATTTACACCAAAGTACTATATGAGCATTTATATAGATGCATGGAATCAGGAATACCTGACAAGACAAAATCCTCCTCCTCCAGGAAGAGTAAACCTGTCTGGTGGACATATGCAATAAATAAATTATATAATAAAAGGAAAAAAAATGCTGTCCAGGACCAAGAAGAAGCAGGTGCCCAATTGGAAGCAATCTCTCTTTAGGCTGAACAAGCAAATAAGAGCACTAATGAAATCTTCTAAACCCAGCTTCAAGTCCAAACTGGCCACATCTTCTAGAGACAATCATAAGGCATTGTTCACATATGTCCGCAATCTCAAAGGAAGCACCCAGATCTGTTCGGAACTGGTGGTTAAGGACACCACATACATAAATGCTGTAGATATAGCCAATCTACTGGCTGACAGATTCAGTGAAAACTTCTCCCCTCTGTCCCCCTATCAGTAAATCAGGACATCCCAGTACCTGCCCCCCACCCCTTATCTCTAGGGAAAAGGTCATCACTGTCCTCTCAAAGGCAAAAAATACAGCCTCCATGGGACCCGATAACATCACAGGCTGCATCCTACATGAACTCAGGCATGAACTTGCACCACTGTTAGGCACACTATTCAACCAAAGCCTGAGTACCAGCTTTGTCCCAGCCAAGTGGAGGACAGCCACTGTCATCCTTTTACACAAAGGTGGAGCATCCACCGATCCAGGGTATTATAGACCCATCAGCCTAACTAGCCTGATTTGCAAGGCCATGGGGACATTGGCAACCTCCAAACACTCGACCCCACACAATTTGGCTTTGTCAAGTGGAGGTCATGTCTGTAAATCTGGTCAACTTCTTTGAGAATGCCACCAAAGCCATGGACGAGGGGAAGACAGTGCACACCACCTACCTTGACCTGGCCAAAGCCTTTGACACTATTTCCCACTCAGACATAGTAGATAAACTTTCTCATCTAGGCATCAATCCATATGTTACCAGATGGGTAGCAAACTGGCTCACTGATAGAACCCACCTAATCAAAATAGGGGAAGTCACCTCAAGCAGTAGACCTGTAATGAGCGGCGTACCCCAGGGATCGGTCTTGGGGCCTCTGTTATTCTGGATATACTTCTCTGAGGTGCAGGCCAAAAGCAATGGGCTATGGCTGACCAGGTTTGCAGATGACTGCAAGCTGGGTGTAGTCATCAATTCCCCAAGTGATGTGAGCGTCCTCCAAGAGGGTCTCACCCAAACAAATGACTGGTGCCAGAAACATGGCTTCAAGCTGAATGCCAAAAATGCATCCTAATCCCCTTTGGGGAGAGTGATGTCCCAACATATTATCACATTAATAACAATGTCCTAAGTACAGAATCAGTAGTGAGGGATTTGGGCACCCAGGTTGATAGCAACCTGACTTTTGACCACCATGTTGCATCCATTGTACGGAAAGCTTTCTACATGCCCCACCTCATAAGTAAGGGTATCTCATCCAGCAGCAAAGAGGTCATAAGATCCCTGTATTCTTCCCTTATAATGCCAGTTATTGAGTACAACATCCCTTTTGGCATGTACCTCGCAAAGCACATGCAACAGCTGGAGAGACCATAGAGGTTCCTCACCAGGAGAACCCAGGGCCTCAAACACCTACCCTACACAGATAGGCTAAAAGCTTTGTCCCTCTACTCAGTTTCATACAGACTCCTCAGAGGTGACCTCTGTCTGGCATACAAAAAGCAATCTCAGACCTCACCTTAATGGGACTGCTGCATGTCTACAAGTCAAGCTCCACACGAGCAGCCCATATGCAGGACCTCAACCTGGTCTGTGATATCAATAGGACTTGTTGGCAGGACAGACTTGTGTCCCAGAGACTCCCCCATCTGTGGAATAGACTCCCTGTCCATGTCAAGCGGAGTACCTCATTATCCCTTTTTAATCACAACCTGGATAACTGGATGGAAAACAGAAAATACACTCCTGGGATTCCACCTGTGTCCCTGCTGGACAGGGGTTCTGGGTGCTGACTTGTCTAAACATGGGCTAAACTCTTGGTTACGCTTATAAGGGCTTCAGGGCCAATAGCCTAGTAACCCCCTATGATCCTATGAAATAGGTCTGGCATTACAGTTCTGTTTCATATAAGAATTTCCCTGATACTTCAGCTGGATAGACTTAGAAAGCATAAAGTAACAAAGGTAAAAAAGTACTGCTTGAACTCTTTGGTAAGTTTACACTCCAAACATTTTCCATCAATTTATTTTATTTAACATTTGTTTACCAGGAAAGTCCAACTGGGACAGAGCGCATTTTCAGCAGAGGCCTGGAAAGAAACTCTCCAGATGCATGTCTTTGTAATGGGGGAGGAAATCGCAGCACCTGGTGGAAACCCACACAAATGCAGGGAAGACATGTAGACTCCACACAGAAGGCACCCCAGCCAGGAATTGAACTGGAGAACCTCTTGCTGTGAGGCAACAATGCTAACTGCTGCACCACTGCACTGCCCATCAATGAAAATCATTTATTCTTTTTCTTAAAACTCCATCTCTTTTGATACTGGGCTGTTCTAGAGTATTACCCGGCCAAACTCCCAAACAAAATATTTAATATATTCTACTTGCAGTAATCTGTTTAGTCATTTGTGTGAATTTGTAGTCCACTCCCACTACCCTTGTTTTCATTGCACTAATCCTGTATTCTGATGTTTTATCAAACTTGGTATAAATCAAAATATCATCAGCAAACATTGACATTTTTATTTCTTGCTGATCTACTATAAATCTCTTTCAAATCTGATTTACTTACCATGTGTGCTAGTGAGTCTAAATTCAAAGCTAATGAAAGAAGGAAGAGGGAATTGCTGCCTTGTTCTTCATGATAGCACAAATGACTGAGACATCCCTTCATGATGCTTGACTCAAATGCTAATTGCCTTATAAACTGTCTGTATTAAATCAATAAAAATCAAAAAGCACATTGCTTAGGCACAATTGTTCAATAAATCCATTCATCTCTAAAAGAGTCCCTCTTTGTATATAACCTTAATATCAACAGCGGCCTCATTTGCTATTGTGTTTTTTGTCATAAGCATCATCATTTTCAATATATTATTAAAAGTTTGCCTTCCATCTGAAAACCCATATTGATCATTGTCTATTAATTGAGGTATATACTTCGCTAATTGTTTTGACAATACTGTCTAAGCAATTTATAGACATAATTTATCACACTATTAGGAATGACACAGGATGGCAAAGTTAAATTTTTCCCTTCTTTTGGCATTACCGATACTACTGCTTATGTCCACAAAGTTGGAACATCCTATGTTTCCCGTGCCAAATTGAAGAGTTATACTAGACTAGGTCGCATATGTTCCTAATCAGTTACGAAATATTCAATTGGAAAACCATCTATACGTGGAGTATTTCCTTTTTTCTACCCATTTATAACCCCGTCTAACAGTTGTTGAATAATTACAACAGGCACAGCTTTTGCCTTAGTTTTTGAGATTACTGAGAGGACTTGTTCCATAGTAATTAAAGGAGGGACTTGCACTACGGAATTCGAGGAATAATGGTGGAGTAAAATGTGCACTAAATTTTCATCTAAGGTATTAGCTATTTTGCTTGGGTCAGGATGGGCAGTATTATTGTGGAATAGCTGTTATCATTGTTGGTGCTAGTTCTTAAGTTCCTGACATAGTTAGGAAAGAGTTGTAGTTATTCTTGGTTATTGTAGCTATTTTATGTTCATTTGTAGCTTTGTGCTTTGTAATGGTTCCTTTTGGCTTTTGTTTACTTAAGTGCACCCTTAAGGTTATGTAATTTATTTATAGGTTCATAGGTGTGTACTAGGCTAATGGCCCTGGAGCCTTTGCAAGCCTAGCCCATAGGATTACCGTGGCATTATGCCACCCAACATTAGTTCGAGGTGCCTCTGTCAAGTAGAGCCACTGGAGTGATCCCCGGGGTGAATTTCCTATTTCCCATCCACTCATCAAGATTTCTCTTGAAGAGGGCCAGTGAGGTGCTCCGCTTGACATGTATGGGAAGTCTATTCCATAGCATGGGCAGTCTCTGGGTTATAACCTGTCCTCCAGCTTGTTCTGTTGATTGTGGTAATGAGGTTGAGGTCTTTGGAGTGTGTAGTACAGAGGGATTGAGATTTCTTTAGATGTAGCATTTCTAACAGAGCTGGGTCAGACATGGCTTTGTAAGTCAAGCAGAGATCGCCTCTAAGTAGGCGATATGAGACAGAGAATAGTTGGAGTTTTTTGAGTCTGTCCATATAGAACAAGTGCAGTGGTGGCTGGTGACTTCAAATCAAAGAGGGGCTGCAAGAGACAGCTGAATGAGTGGGGCCAATGGGAAGGTGTGTGTCCAACTAGAAAGGAGCAGAGCTATGGTACAGTGGGATCAATGCTGGCCATGCTTACCAATTTACATGAAATAAATGCTCAGTCACTATGGTGCATGCTGAATACTCTACACAGAACACTGTTACATGTATATACAGGTTGGTTTGAAGATTTACCTCCAGAGTCACTACATGGGGGAGTGGGGTACAACAAGTATGTCACAATTTGAAATGTCTCTAGCTGATGGTGATTGCCCTAACACATTTGTCATACTCTCAACCTCAGAGCAAGAAATCTTGACAAAACCATAAATAAAAGTGGGACAAAGGCCCCAAAATAAGGTCAATTTTTAAATATTGCTTTTATAAACTTAGAAGGTTAATAGAATAGTAGGTCTTGCATTAGTATGAATTTTCTGAATGTTATGAAATCTGAAACTTAAATGTCTGTCATTATTTTTTAACTTCGGTCTTTAATAATTTGCCACTAATTTGCCAGAAAACAATAATTTCATGAAAAACGGACCAAAATGTGATGCAAAAATCTGGATATTCTGCGAAAATCTGTACACACACAGACACGTACACACACAGACACGTACACACCAGACTGACCTGCAGTACCACTGGATTTCTCCCGTGGAGTCTGGCTAGGGGAGGCATGGGCATCATCAATGCCATGGTACCACAAGATCATGAAAAATTCCCCTACAGATACCTTTCACTGAGTGGAGAAATTAAAAAAAAAACGTAATTTCTCAACTTTGCTTGGCGGAAGAAATAAACAAGTACTGGAACCAGACTCTTTGTGAATACCCTTGGTGTAGTGCACAGTCCAAAAGCAAAAACACAGAACTGATAGTGAAAGTCAGAGACATAACAACTTTAAAAAATCTGAACAGATTGTCAATTGGAATTTGATGAAAACCATTCTTTAAGTCTTTACCACAAAGACTAGAGAAGGGAGCAGAGGTAAAAGGGAATGAAGGCAAAGCGTTTTGACAGAAAGATTTAGAAAGGAAAGGTCCAGCACAAGCCTCCAGAATCTTTCCTTCCTTGGTACCAGAAAACTCCATGAATAAAGGACTTTGCCCATATGACAGGGGGCACTGGTTCAATTACATTCTGAGAAAGCATCTGATACAAAATGGGAGGAAACACGGGGACTTCACAGGGTAAGGAGGAATCCCAAAGAACAGGGGGTGGGATTCCCACTGCCAAGTGTACCACTGATGAACTGCATTTAAAACCCATTTGTCTGTCACAAGGGAACTTGAAGCCTCAGGAATTTGGAGAGGTTGCCAGGGTGTTTTTTGGGGGGGGGCTGGCTGACCATTAAAGTAGTCATGCTGACGGGAAGGACTGTCCTTGTTATTTAGATGCTTTCTTCTTTTTTGGGGGAGTCTCCTGGTCATTGCTTTTTAAACTCCTGTATATCAGCTCCTTGCTGCTTAAATTGCTTACTGAAAATAGAAGCTTTGGAGGAAGGAAAAAGTTTACTTGCTTTAAAAAGGGAAGGTTGAAATATCTGACTCACCCCTTGAGTCATCTTTCTCCTTTTATCACATTTTTCAGCATCTCAGCTGCAGAAGGCCCAAACAGAACTTCCTTGTCTAAAGAAGTAAATTTTCAATTTTATCATCATCAGGAAGGAAGATTTTGAGCATGAAGTCAAGCCAATCTTCACATCACTGACCAAGCGCCAGAAGCTCTGGGGGAAGAATCAGCAGCATCATAAGCATATTTTAAAATATGCTTAGTAATCAGATGAGCAAATGTTGGTGGGGCATTCAAGGATTTATTTAACCTTGAAAGGAGGTTAACAATTAAAAATTCTGCACATTCCATAAAAAAGACAGACATTAATACTTTAACGTGTGAGCTTGACAGTTTAAACTCCTGTAATGTAAAGTATAAGAATGCATTTTCTTCTCCAAAATGTCTGAAGCTTTCCCATCCCTGTCAAATAGTATGGGGTTAACAGCAGTAAACTGTTTAGCAGAAGAAGTTTTGCATACAGAAATTACAGCTGGATCTGCTTTAGAGTTGTAAAACAAATACTTATATGAGTGTGAGGTATCTGGTATAACCTGTCAGACTTCCTGGGGCAGAAGGCAGGAGGCTAACTATTAGCCAGAGTGGAAGTGGTAAGAAAAAAGGCCTCTAAAAAGACGCACACAGGAGGAAGAGCTTCAGATGTAGGATTATCCAACTGTAACAAATCATAATACTTTTCCTAGCAATAGGAATTTCATTCTCCTCCCACTGAGAAACCTCTTTCATCTTACATAAAGTCTCAGAAAAAAAGATGCATCTTCAACAGAGAAATCTTAAGCCATACTTTCCTCAGAATCTGAGAAGAAATTCCTTTAAGTACAACCATCCCCCTGCATTGTCTACTCTTCTGACTAAAACATCAAAGTTGGAAACAGAAGGAAACTCTTTTTCTTTTCTTGTCTGAAGACACTGAAGGCATGGAAAAAGCAGAAACAGGCTCCTTAAGCAAATCTTAGAATATCTTCCCTGTCCACAGCGATAGATTTTTTACCATGTTCACTTTTCCTGGGCATACTTATCCCAGATTCAGGTTCCCTATTTTGGCTGAAAGAAAAACCTTCACCCTCCTGTTCCTCTAAGACCAAGAAAAGTGATTTTCTGTTGCTCACCAAAGGCATCCTTACAGCCATAGAGTAGTCTCATTTTGTGCCAAAATTGATTCCTTCCATTTTTACGAAAGTATCTTCCTTGCCTCAGTGGTAGAAGCATAATTATACAAAAGCAAACTGCTGCTGGATTTTTGGTGCTTAATTTAGTTTGCAGAATGCAGCCTCATTACAACTGGAAATTTCAATTCTTTTAACCTAAATTTAATTATTCACAGCCAAAAAAAGGACCATAATAGCCATCATTTTTCAAAACTAGCATAAACTCATTGCATGACAAAGCTTTTATATACAAAATTAGCTACAAATCCAACATTTTTATATTTCACCTGATAAGCAGTCATAAAAAGAAAAATGTGGGCAATTTAATACAACTGCAGAAACTTTCTTCTTAGCAGTGCAAATCCCATTATTGAAAGCAACTAACCTCAAACACATTTTTTTCCTGAACAACTAATGCATGTAACAGCTTTATAAGGCAAATATTGCACTTGTCTGTTTTCAGCCACCACTGAATCCAGATCAGAGTCATAAGAGCTTAGATGCGATCAGAGAAAGCAACATAAGAACAGTATGAGGGACCCTGTACGGCATGCTATTCCACTGTAGATCATATATGGCATGCTATTCCACTGTAGATCATATATATATATATATATATATATATATATATATATATATATATATATATATATATATATATATATATATACGCCGACAACAAAATCACCGACACCACATAACCGACATTTCACAAACACGAAACCTCACATGCCCGACACACCATAATCCGGACAAGCAACAAACAAAACAAATCCCGGTCCAAAAGCACACACAACACAAGCACACCAAAATCCTTACAAACCAATACTAAACCTCACATACACAACTACCTACAACTAACTCACTTAACTAACCCACAGACTGTCACACACAACTTACCTTACCTTTTCACTCCAAACGTCCGTCACTACCGCATACATACACAGCCTTTTCCCATGTCGATGTTCTCAGCGTCGGGGTTTTGATCCGTCGGTCTTCTCAGATAGATCCATATATATACATATATATATATATATATATATATATATATATATGGGTGCCTTTCACATGATCGACTTTTCACAAAGTCGAAATTCATATGGCCGAGACCATATGATCGACTTTTGAAAAGCCAACCATGGGGAACCGCTACCTCCGTACAGTAGGGAATGGGAAAATTTCCCTCTTCCACACTGTAGTACGATCTCGGAGTTGGTATATTTAAGTTACAGGGGGTAAGTGTTTGTTGTGTTTTTGTGTTTACTTTACATGGTCGGCTTTATATCTATACACACACACACACACACACACACACACACACACACACACACATACCCACCCACAAAACAACAAAGGGCAGTTACAAGAAACACCAATACAGCTATCAAATTTATTGTAATGTGGGAAGAATCTGAAGGCACCACTGAAAACTGAAGTGGGTATATAGAAGACATGCACATTTGGCAAAGAAAGCACCCACCAGACAAATCAAACTGAAGAACCAAATGTAGCACGGAAGGCAGCCTTGGTACCCTCTGGATGACTATGCCAATCACCAGTTTTAATCATCGAGAGTGATAAACACCCTTCCAGTCACAAAAAACAGGTTAAAATGAGTCTAGCCCAACATTTGGTTTGCAGTGAAAAACAACTGCTCTCACGGCCAGTCATACACCAATCATACACCATTCCCCTTTTTTGCTCTTTTTGTTGAACAAACCGATTTACCCACTACCACTGCAGTGTACTTCCAGTGCAAGTCGAAAATCAGCAATTCCAACAACTTAATTTCTCTGATACGAAATGCTGATATGTGCTCTATAGCTGTCATTAGCAATTTTTAATAAAATATAAATAGAAGATAATAACAGTTTTTATACTTAGACTATACTAGAGGTACTACATAAGAACCAGTTCTGCAATAAATTTCTCATATATACTCATGCCCTTCTTTCAATGTTATTACTAAAATGTGTACTCACAGAATGTTAAACTGTATAAATATCTACTACATCTCTAGGTGAAATCAAAACCTGGAGTGATTCTGCGCATCAAAGCAGAAGGATAAAGCCCTAACTGCGACCCAGATAAAGAGAGATGGATTAGTGACTCAGGAAGCTGAACAGTCAGGGAGGATGGGCAAGAGACGCTTGACTTGGTTCAGTGCTTTTGCCTGGGGGGAAAGTACTGCTACTGACTGTTTTTCGCTCTCTTTTTCCCAGCATGCAAAGCATGAGAAGAGAACGAGAACCAATCAGTAGCCATCCAGCCATCCATGTCACGTACATGACTGCAGACATGACTTTACTGTGGTTACAAACTGCATAGACTTCTGGGCATCACACTGATGCCTTCTCTCCTTAATCTGGACCGCATTTACAGCAGTCCAGATTTACAGAAACTAGTTTTTTTTTTAAACCAGGAACTTGCCGAGCATGCACAGTTCGAGTTCTGGGACAGCGAGTCAGTTGGACTCGCAGCTAAGCAACCAGCCAGTATACAGTAGTATACAAATAAATATTTTATTTTTTAAGATGTTCTTTCTTTTTCTTTCTTTTCACAGCTAGGGGGCTACAGCCCTGTAGTCTGATAGCACGAGCTGCCACTGGACAAGTGTTTAAGGCCTAGGATCCTCTTTGTGAGATACTTTTGTGGCCTCTCCAGTTGTTGCATGTGTCTAGTGAGTTATTATTACTAGTGAGTATTAGTTAGTGAGTTTAATGAGTTGTTATTTATCCAGGTATTCCTTCATAGGGGTTTGTTTTTCAATTTTTTATGAATTTTGGTGCAGATGAGGACTGTCTAGTCATGTGGGAGTATGTATCAGAAGCATAGGCAGAGGCTATAGCAATGGAATCCTTTGGAGGATAATTACTACAACATTTATTTACATCACCACCAGTGTTAAAGGAAAAGGTCACTGATTTATGGTTTGATTTAACAAGTGAAGATGATACATATGGAAGTATGGAAAATGGGTCCATATTCTTGACGACAAGATCAAAGGTATTGGGGCCATGTTTAGGATGGTTAACTAATTGTACAAGAAAGTTAGCATTTATCATGAGAAGGAAGTGCTGGGCATGCCAACCACTGGCAGTATAAGTCAGACAGTTTACTGATGGATAGTTGAAGTCCTTCACTAGAAAGGTGTTAGGTTTAAAGGGAATTTCAGATAAGGTCCTCCCCCCGCACCACCTTAGTAATGGGTGCTAACCCTAGCCCTAACCCTGACCCTTCCTCCAACCCTAACTTACACCTTAACATCATTAAAAACTTAAACTTTGATATACTTTGCACAAATGTACCACTGATTTCTACACAGCATCCATTAACATCTACCAAAGTATATATCACTTGCAAGGGGTATGCTCTTGAAGTCAGTAAAGTTACTCCTTTCTTTTTTGCCTGGACTAGTAAGAACATTGGGCACTAATGTGCACACACATGGCACACCTCATCATAAAAGGGTTCTCATCCAGGAAAAAAGAGGTCATTGTTCTCCTCTACTTGGCACTCATTAGACCCATTATAGAATACAAAACGCCCCTTTTGGAATGTACCTCACAAGACATCTCCAGCAGCTGGAAAGGCCACAGAAGTACCTCACAAAGAGGATTACTGGCCTCAAACAAATGCCCTACACTGACTACCTCAAAAAACTCCAGCTTTACTTCATAGCATATCGCCTACTCCGAGGTGATCTCTGCCTAACATATAAAGCTATGTCAAACCCAGAGCTGTTGGACATGCTACACCTAAAGAAATCCCAATCCCTCTGAGCTACATGCTCCAGAGACCTGAACCTTGTCACCAAAATAAACAGGACATGCTGGAGGGATAGATTCCTGTTCCAGAGACTTCCCATACTCTGGAACAGGCTACCCATCTATGTCAAGCAAAGTTCTTCAATAACACTCTTCAAGAAAAATCTTGATGAGTGGATGGGAAATAGGAAATAAACCCCGGGGATCACTTCTGTGTCTCTGCTTGACAGTGGCACAGGAAAATAACTTTCTTGGATGGGGTAAGCCAGGGAACCTTGTTGGCTAGGCTTACGTAGGCCCTTGGGCCGATAGCCTAGTACCTACCTATGAACCTATGAACATACTCTACAGCCACTACCCCCTATTAAAGTATCATGCTCCTGATCATTTAAATGTGTTTCTTTTATTGCAACCATCGAAACGTTTGTTTCTTTAAAAATAATTAAATATTTTGTTTTTCTTGACTGGAATGATTAGTCTATTAGCATTGCACATTATAAGTCTAACTCTTCTTCCTTGATAAAATATTTCTTTTATATCCCGCCGTATGCTCCATAGTATAGTATTTTTGCTCTCATTTCAATTAAATTCAAATATTCAAGCTCATATTATTCAAGTCCAGACAGATTCACTAACTGTAACAAACCCAACACAATCTATTTCAGCTGAATATCATTGAAAAACCATCATAACTTTGGGGAAAACATTTTAAACAAGCTGAAATCTATTACGAAACTTTTCATCTAGATCAACAGACAAGTATTGCTATCAGATAGTGCCTAAACCATTTGCTAGGTATCTCATTAATCCCCCCCAGCTATCCTAATCAAATTATTTTGGAAGTAATTGAAATAGTCTCACAACGTCGATATCAGTATATCAGTCTTTCTATCGTGCGCACACGCTGTCTATTGCTCATTCCAAACAACCATTGCTGGGTGACTAGTTTTTTTTTAATTTCTAAAATATCAAAAAGAAATAATTTCTCTCCACTTAGATCTTAAACGTAAAATCACTCTTATAACGTTAGCCAATGGCTCATTGATTTTCTTCTTTAATCCTTGCTCAGTCCATAGCCCCTTTTACATTACTAGCCCATGCATCAGTAAGGAAGCCTCCTCACCATCTGTGAACCATAACTGTCAACAAAAAAACTCCCCCCTCCAAAACAAAGAAAAAAAGACCAAATACAAGCAAATGCATTACAACCATTTATTGAAGAAGCAAGTACATAACTCAGCAAAATAATTGTTTGTAACAAATAACATTGAAATACTAAAGTTTAACATCAGATTGAACTGTTCCATTAATGCCAGTTGGCATCCCCTGCCTGTCCAACCAACTTCTCCCAAGAACGAAGTGGCATACATAGCACCTCCTTGGCTCCACTATGTATCCTGACTTCACCTGCCCAGACCCTCTTGATGGAATATAGCAAGTACCTATGACTTAGAAAAGCAAGGGGGTATGAAAGTGAGGTAAAGAGTCTGCAAAGGCTCTCACCCATATTGATTCTAAAGATAAGCATGCTAGTACATCCTGCAATGGCATCAGTCTGGTCTCGCTGACAATAGCGTTTGCTTAGGCAAACACTATATCATTACATTTCTTGTCAAAGCCACAGTAAACTTTATTGTCATTCAGACATCACACAGCAGTGAAAAGTGAATGAAATTTTGTTTCTCCAGACTCAATGTGCAAAACATCACAAGATGCATTACAACGGACATTACTAAATCACAGCAAAACCATTGCAAACATAACAAACAAAATGCTTTTTGAATCTAAACAGTACATTATTGCATAGAATTCCAACAGTTATCAGCATTGCACAAGAAGGCTAGTTTTACATCGGTTGGTTTATTGCACAAAAATATGAGTTCTCATCAACATAGAGATATCTGCT
Source organism: Protopterus annectens (assembly GCF_019279795.1). Taxonomy (NCBI): domain Eukaryota; kingdom Metazoa; phylum Chordata; order Ceratodontiformes; family Protopteridae; genus Protopterus; species Protopterus annectens. The sequence goes on along the minus strand of NC_056726.1, from coordinate 345,286,992 downwards.
ACACCTGATGGTCATCATCATGCATGGTATTAGTAGACGGTTCCTATTAGATGAAACATTCTTAGATGCATCTCGGCCAACTTGAAAAAGGCGAAAAGCAAAAAAGCGAAGCGGCATGTAAGCGACTTCTTTCCCTGGGAAAGAAATCACTTGGCCGCGTCAGTCACTTTGCCATTTTTGTCACTGTAGTGCGATCTCAGAGTTGGTATATTTAAGTAGGGGGGTGTGGGGGGCACACACACCCCCACTTTATGTTATAAGTGTTTTTTTTTTTTTTTGGAACAGCGATTTTTTTTCCCTTGGAAAAAAATTGCTGCTCTAAGTGTTTGAGTTTGTAAGTTTTTGCTTACATGGGGTCGATAAATCATCGTTCACTTTTCTAAGCGTTCGATGATTTAATATAGACCCTTAGTAGAGGTGAGTGGTCTGATGGCCTGTGGAAAGAAGCCCTTACGAATCTGGATTTTGCACTGCATGTCACGACAGCGCTTGCCAGTTGATAGGAAGGAAAACAGTCCATGGGCGAGGTGAGTGAACGCCCTATTTTAGTGGCTCTACTGAGACATCAAGACAAGTATAGGTCCTGAATAGATGGAAGTGTGGTCCTAATAATTTTCTTGGTCACTTTTACCACCCTTTGGAGAGGCTTCCGGTCCAAAGCAGAGCAGTTTCCATACCATACCAAAATACTGTTTGACACAAAGCTTTCTATAGTACCCCTGTAGAAGGTTGTGAGAACAGGAGGTGGAAGGTTTGCTCTTCTCAGTCTTCACAGAAAATGGAGACGCTGTTGCATCCACTTGACAATGGAATTTGTGTTTATGGACCATGACAAGTCCTCCTCAATATATACTCCTAACAACTTGGTGCTTTTTACCTTCTCCACTATCTCTCTGTGGATTATAAATGGAGGGTGCACTCCTTGGTTCCTTCTGAAGTTAAAATTTATCTCCTTGGTCTTGTTCATATTCAGTGCCAGGTTATTGTTGTTGCACCATACAATCAGTTGGTTAACCTCCTCTCGGTTGGCTGTTTCATCATCATTGCTGGTGAGACTCACAACTGTTGTGTCCTCTGCAAACTTAATTATGTGATTCGAACTGTACCTGGTGATGTAGTCATGGGTCAGCAAAGTGAACAGCAATGGGCTCAAGACACAGCCTTTTGTACCCCAGTGTTCATAATGATGATCTCTGAAGTGTTCTTGCCAATGCATACTGTCTAGGGTCTATCTATGAGGAAGTCTAGTATTAAATTGTACAGTGAGGTGCTGAAACCCACTTAAACAGTTTCTTTATCAGATGCCGGAGGATGACTCTGTTGAAAGCAGAGCTGAAGTCTATGAATAGCATATGCATATAGCAGTTTTTGTTTTCCAGGTGGGCCAGAGATAAGTGAAGTGCCAATGAAATAGTGTCTACCGTGGAGCAATTAGATTGCCATGCAAATTGGAGTGGATGAAATGTTGCAGGAAATCTTGATGTTATATAGTCCTTGACCAGCCTTTCAAATCACTTCATTACAGTGGAGAGCTATGTGGTGGTAGTCATTGAGGCTTGATGGTGGAGACTTCTTGGGCAGTGGTATGATGGTTGTGTTTTTAAAATATTTGGGTATGATGGCCTGACTCAAAGAGTTGTTAAAGATATCAGTGAGGACATTTGTCATTGATCAGCACAGTCCCTGAGTACTCACCCCAGAATGTTGTCAGGTCCAGCCACTTTCCTTGGGTTTACCATGCATAAGGTCCTCTGAACATCAGTTGGGTTGAGACAGAGCACTTTATTATCCTGGCTGGTAACAGAAAACAAAAACTTTTTGTGTTTATCAGTTACTAGTATGTTTATACAAAGTATTGTTGATATCTTTAACTTTTATAGAATATATATGCTCTTTAATTCTTTTTTCCAAGCTAGGGGTTGCCATCCGAATGTAAAATGCTTGGCATCCCAAGCACATCCCTATATACATTACCCCTATAGATTTACAACTATACCTTCCTGAAACTTGCATGGTATGATTTATATGGTCTAGGGATATGTAAGGACTTTCATAGATGACTCTGCAAACTTGGCAGGTTCTACATTTAAACATCCCCTTTTCCTTTTCAGTGTAAGGCAGTGCAACTTTAGTACTATCCTTTTGTAACATAGTCTTAAAGCAGATGCTTCTTTTGTATACAAAAACAGGTTGTTTTCCTATGGCCTTGAACACATCTTCATTCCCTTCTAAAACTTTCCCGTTACCCTAAGGACATCCATAATAGCTTTACTGTCAACAGACATATCCAGCACGAATGCTAGAAACTTAGAACCCCCCCCATGAGACCAATTGTATCTGGGAGGGGTTGGGCCACTGAGCCCATTTCAGTTTATTTACAGAATGTATTGTCTAAGCAACTTTCATATGTAAAAAGCTATATACAGGTTACTGCTGATTTTTTGAGAAGTTTCCCTGGTTAGTTTAACACACATAAATTTCTTGGTACTACAAATACGTTTCTAATGGTGACTCTTGACATTCAGTCACTTTTTACTGTTATACCTAATAGTTATGGCATTGATGACATAAGGGAACAAAATGGGCAATACTCTGGTAGATTCAGTGAAACTATATGTGAACTATTCCAGTTAGTACTACATAATAATTATTTTGTTTTCAATGAAAGAATTTACCATCAAATATCCGGCATAGCAATGGGTACTCCCATTGCTAATACATATGCCAACCTAGTACTGGATAAATGGGAGACTGAATTTATATATCGTGGCCCACAGCAATATTCTCAGAATATTAGTTGCTTTAAAAGATATGTGGATGATTTGTTTTTTTGTTTGGCATGGTAGTAGGGATGAACTAGATGTGTTTTTTAAACTATTTAAACAACAGCACTGAATTTTTACATTTTTGTATGACATGTTCAGATACTAGCATTAACTTTTTGGATGTGAGAATTTTGTTTGATAGTACTGAAATTCAAACTACTGTTTATAAAAAACCTACACATAGGAATAAATTTCTCCATTGAAACAGTATGCATGCAGCACGTGTTTAAAAGTGTCACAAAAGCTCAGTTTATTAGAATTAGTAGACTTAATACTTCTATAGAAGAATGTAAGAAAGAAATGCAGGAACTGAAAGATGAATTTATGGAGAGGGGCTATAATAGGGAGTCCCTAGATATAGAAATTGAATATGTCTTGTGCTGTAGGGATGATAGTACTAAACCTTATTTCTCTATGAACACAATGGAAGTATCCTTTATAACTAAGGAGACCAACTTAGATGTAGGTAAGTTATGTTTTGTTACAGCTTTTAACAGAGCTACGTTTGAGGTAAGAAGAATTATTAATAATAACTGGTGTATATTAACATCTCTACCTGAATTATGTCCCATAGTTGGCATGAAACCCAGTTTCTCATACAGAAACTGTCACAGTTTAAAGCAGAAGTTATGTTATAAAGATGTGTGTCAAGAATGGGGTGGGGGTAACAGCAGCTAAATCAGGTACCTTTTCTTGCTACATTTGTAGCTGTTGTGAAGTCATTAACAAAAATAATACTTTTTCAACACCCTATAACTAGGAAGAATTATATATTTTCTGGCTTAGCAATATGTGTTACAATGAATATAACATACCTGGCTACCTGTAATAGATGTCAGGCATTTGATGTTGGGAAATCTACCAGAAAACTGAAGGAAAGAATAACTGAGAAAAATTCAGAAATAAGAAGAAATATTGACACTAATTCCTTGGCTAAGCATATCAGTACCTATGGAAATGCACATAAATTCTCTTTTAAGGTGATAATGCAAGGATATATGAGGGGGAGATCTTACCAATAAGCTTGAGATGAAGGAATATCAATGGATAATATGCCTTTGTGCTGATGTATTACCAGGTTTAAACAGACTGTTTCTTTAAAACCTGTACTAAGGTATAAACACATGTGTTTGGAATACAGTTATGTGTTTCTTCAACTATTGTTTTTAACTAGGATTGATTGTTTAATTGAATAATTAATGGCTGTGTGATTTTTTGATAGTATATAACAATGGTTAGTATGTGTTAGTATTTTATACACTGATGAAGGGTTTTGTTTGACCTGAAAGCTTTGTTTTATTAAACACTTGCTCAGTATCAGCATTGCTTGGTTTGTTTCATACTGCATCCAGATTTTTGTTCAGCCCAAATCCATCATTGTGTTCTCCATTATTTCCCCTGAAATATTATTTTATCATTCCCAAGAAATATTGATTTGAATAGAATGTCTCTTTTACTGCTTACTTCAGCAGCTGCTTCACACAAAAATTCATGATTATAACCTCTTTGGGTAAACATAGAAATTATAGTTTATACCTGTTTTTATATTTAATGTCATCCATTGTCATCCTGGAGGCCCTAATGAACTGCTTCCTTGGAATATTTGTCTTCATAAAATACAGATGGCTACTCTTGAAGTTTAAATAAAAAGACTTTCAGCTTTTCCTGGTTAGAGGTCGCCACAGCGGAACTCCGGGCTGCTCATGATTGGCAGTGGATTTTTACTGTGCCAAGTTGCCAGCCTGACACCCAACCTCCAACGAAGGCACGCCCATTCACGCTCGCACCTACCTGCATGTCTTTAACGTCACTCGACCGTGGGGAGGACATGCAGACTCCACACAGAAGGCTCTCCAGCCGAGAATCGAACGGGAGAACCTCTTGCTGTGAGGCGACAACGCTAACCACTGCATCACCGATAACAGTTGGAAAACATGTCCTTCCAATAGACAGTACTATCTATTTCCTGCTATTTAAATCCCAGTTTAAGGTTACATCCTAAAAATGAATATTTAATCCCACTTCACCTAAAGTGAATTCAGAATATTCAAAGATCTCATATAGTTGTTCAACAAATCTAACATTTTCTTCCTGAATAACTTCCATAATAAAAATAAATCATCAAAAGACCTATATTTATTTATTTTTTTATTTTATTTAAGTTTGATGATCGGGGAAGTCCACTGGGCCAAGAAGAGCCCGTTTTCAGTGGAGGCCCGAGGAGAAAAGTTCCACAATAATTGCAAGTTACATTTCACATGTTACAAAAGAACATAGTTCGTACAGATAATTAAACATTTACAGATAAGCTCCATGATATTTGCAGTTGGCTTGTCACAATGTTACAAAAATGAAAAGACATAATTCAATACAGAAATTTCAACATTTACATAACGTGAATATTTTTGTTATAAACTCAATTGTAGGTTCAACATTTCAACATAAATAGCTACTAGCCATTAGTAGGTTAGGAAAATATTATACATGGAGAGGGTAATAGTATATTTGAGATTAGAGAGTATAGAACAATAGATATTAGAGAGAAAATTAGTTTGTGGTAGGGGAGGGATTGTTTGGGTGGGATGAAGTAATAGTAGAGGTAGTTGGATAAGTCAGTTTAAGGTGCAATGGGGGGGTTAAGTTGGAGAGTGGCAAGGGCATTCCCATTTGGAAGAAAGATGAGAGAGTATTTGAGATATGAAATTTGTATGGTTAGGTAGGTTGCGTAGGTGTGTGGGGAGAGAGTTCCACTGTTTAGTTAAGGAGTAGGACAGCAGTAGATGTCCAAGAGGTTGTGCAGGTTTGTGGACCTAAAGGAGATTTTTGGTTTTTGGATCTGAGTGAGCGGTTGGGAATGTAAGGTTTTAAGGAAGTAGTGAGAGCTGGGCAGTTGGCAGGTTTAAATATGAGCTTGTGGGCAATTGTGAGTTGTAGGTAAATGAGGTAGTTGGGTAGTTTAAGCCAGTTGAGGGTGAGGAGGGAGTAGCAGTGGTGGGATGAGTTTTTTGAACTGGTTGCAAATTTGGAGATCTTGTGATAGCAAGATTCAAGTTTGAACCGAAGGCCAAGATGGAGATTGGTGAAAAGAGGGGCACCATACATAAGGGAGGGGAGTAGGAAGGTGGATGCAAGAGTTTGATGGGTAGATGGCCTTAGGAAGCGGTTGTGCCTGTAGAGGAGACCTAACTTGTGGTGGGTTTTCTTGATTGTAGAGCAGATGTGGGTGTCAAATTTTAGTTCTTCATCAATAATGATGCCAAGAAGCCTGGTGTTGGGAAGAATTTTAAGGAGGGTGTTGTGGGTCTGTATGATGAATGTGGATTTGTCAGTGGAGTTTTTGTTAGTGGAGTTTGGTTTTATTTGCATTTAGTGCCAGATATTTAGACTGCATTCAGGTTTCTGTTTTGGACAAGGCTAGTTGAGTTTTTGCTAGGAGCTCGTAGGTGGAGAAGGCTGAGCAGATGATTGTTGAGTCATCTGCATATTGGATGATAGATGAGTCTCGGATAATATTTTATCAGAGTGCAAGCTGGTAGTCAGCACATTTGTTTCCCACCACATTAGTACAAGATTTGCAAAAGCCTGAGCCACCGCTGACGCCATTGCAACACCATTGACCTGTTTATCTTTTTTTATTAAACAGGAAAAAATTGTTTTCCAACATCTCCAGAAGTAACTGGTATAGGAAGATTCTATCACGGGAAAAAGTTGGTATTTTTAGTCAGAAATATCGTCAGGCTGTCCACCCCCTTATCCTGTAGGATGCTAGTAAATAATGAACATACGTCAGTTGTAACCATGTAATAGTCTGGTTATAATCATGAGTTTTATGAAATTGATATAATTTGTCCAAAAAATCCCAAGAGTCTCTTATGTATGATGACAGCTTCTGTACTAAAGGGTTTAGAATAGTGTCAAGAAACAATGATATTCCTTCTGCAATATTTTTTGGGGCTGAAACAATCAGCCTGAAAGGCATTTTTTTCTGGCCTTTGTGGATCTTAGGGATGATATATAAAACACCAACTTTCAGATAACAAACAGGGTTAAAAGTAGAAGGTTTCCTCACCGTATTGGAAAAAAAGAATTAAAGAGCATTGTATATATTCTATAAAAGTTAAAGATACCAACAATGCTGTGTATAAATACACTACTAACTGATACGTACAAAACTTTTTTTTTCTGTTATTGTACATGATCCTTTTCTTCCCGTCTTGCTCTCTCTGTATCTATCTTAATCAACTGCTCCATTTCAGAATCCAAAGTCCCTTCTATATGGAAACAATTCTTCACTCTACCAATACATAAAGGAGGTAACTCCTCTGACATCACTAATTTTAAACCAATTGCCATCCTCTTGCCTCTCTCTAAAGTTCTAGAAAAATGCATACATAAACAACTGTGGTCCCACTCCACAAAGGCGGTGCTTCTACGGACCCTGGAAATTACCGCCCCATAAGCTTGACGAGCCTTGTCTGCAAAGCTATGTTATGGACTACTTACTCTCTGAAAATCTGTTCACACCTAATCAACATGGCTTTAGACCAAAGCATAGTACTACTTCTGCCCTACTATCATTCCTTAATGCCATATCCCTTGCCAGAGATAACAACAAACTTGTCTCCTGCCTATTCTTAGATCTGTCTAAAGCTTTCGACACTGTCTCTCACTCTCTCCTTCTGCACAAACTAACCAACCTTAACTTCTCCCCTGCTACTGTTGCATGGTTTTCCAGCTACCTCACTGACAGATTTCAAGCAGTGAAGTGGCAATCTGCACTCTCCCCTCCTCCCCCAGTTAAAATGGGTGTCCCTCAGGGTTCCATCCTTGGTCCACTATTTTTCAACATCTTCACTAATGTTCTTTATTCTTCCTGTCCTCAGTCATAACTGGTCCAATACGCTGATGACTCTACTGTCATCAATATTGCTGACTCTCCCTCCGAACTCATCTGTACAACACAGACTTCCTTTAACTCAGTAGAAAACTGGTTCTCTGATAACCAGCTTATCCTTAACCCCCCCAAAAAATAAGCTACTACTTTTTCTTCCTAAAAATTACACCTACATTAAATACACTTTCACAATCCTGTCCCTCAATAACACACACACATCAAGGTGGAAACTAGCACTAAACTCCTTGGTGTCATCATTGACGACCAACTTAAATTTGATCTACACATTAACAACTGTATCAAGAAAACTCATCAGAAACTAGGGCTCCTCTACCATAACAAAAAGTTTCTCACCAGTGAAGCTGAAGTAACTCTCTCTTATGCCTACCTCTTACCCAGTCTATTATATGGCTCTCAAATTCTTGCTTGCCTCAACTCCAGACTCCTTGCCAAACTTGAATCTACCTACAACAAATTTGCAGCCCATCAAGCTTACAAGTCACATCACTGTCTCTCACTCAGACACCTTAACTGGCTAGAAATACCTCACCAGCTTCTTCTCCCTCAACTCCAGATCATCCATTCTATCCTTTATCAGCCTTCTTACTGTCCTACCATATCATCTGTCTTCTCCCACTATTCACCTGCTAGATCTCTTTGGAGCTCTAACCTAGATCTGCTACAAATGCACAAACCTAAAACTAAGAAAGGATGTATTCTCTATAGCTATAATCCTTCCAAGGCCTGGAACAAACTCCCACTAGAGATCAGGTCACTCAACCAACTTAGTCAATTCAAGCTGGCCACTAAAGAATACCTGTTAAGCCAAAGGACCTGCCTCTGTACCCACCCCCTTTAAACAGGTTATCAACCCTAACTGCACACCTCTATCTGTTCCCAACTTATGTAACTTTCTTTAACTTTCTAGACCTTGTCTCACATTAACTTCTCTATCCTAGGCACATTACATGCATTCTTATCTGCTTAATGTAAGATTTTACATCTGGTGACAAAACTATTGTTAGTCCTTCTGAATGATGTAGGAATCTAAATCATAATGATTAGTTTACTGTAGTAAATCCTTGTTTTTCATGTATATGTTGCTTTGAATATTTTCTGTAAACCAGTTGTTAATTGTTTACTTATTTTTGTAAATGATAATCTGTAGAACATGTAGAGCTTTGCTCCCTGGGCCTCTGCTGAAAAAGGGCTACTTAGCTCAGTCGGACAAACCCGATCAACAAATGTAAAATAAATAAATAAAATAAGAGGGGGATGTTACAAAAACAGTTTAGAGATTAATGAAACCAGATGGCAGATTAAGTTAAAAGCAGATGAGTTCCCTGGACTTAATGAAACTATAAATATAACATGTTTTTTTAAAGGACAACAGACTAAAGGTCAATAAGAAGGGAATTTAGAATTTGTATCTTGAAAGATTAGGAACAACATACACCACTAATTCAGGGTTTTTGAATTTTTAACAACAATGGTAGTTATTGTTTTTAGTGTTGCTTTAACATTTAATTGATGGATAAATGGGCTTGATTTTTACTGGTTCATGTACTATTTAAATACTGTGATTTTAGAGTGTATGCATTGTTTTCTTATGAAGTCTTTTTGATAAAAGTGTTCGAATAAAACGTTTTTAGTGCTAAAACAGGTGTTTTACTTCGGGCCCACTACATGTACCAGTGGTATTTAAGATTTAATTTTCCAGTCTTGCTTCACTGAAATATGAATACATTTCTGTATCTATATAATGCATATTTTAAAAGCCACCAAATCCTTTCTTTGTACAGCTCTCAGAAATATTTGCAATTTATTTAAATAAAATGTTTTCCTTATCCATCAATGCCTAGCACCTTGATCTCTTTTCCTTTAGTATCTGCAGTCTGTCCTTCACCCTCTAAACATTACGTTAATACTCACAAATGGCCTGCATCCTGTAAGTCTATAAAAGTCTTACATCTGCAAGGAAAGTATACACCGACAGGTAAAAACATTCAAAGCCTCAACTTTCTTACTCAAAATTCTCTCATTGACATCTGTAATTGTATCATTCACTATTTCATAAGTGAACTCTAATTATTGTCAGAGTATGCCCGTTTATCATCAATTATACAAAATATCAAAGTAAAGACCAAATCTGATCCTTCATTTTATAAATTTCAAATTATACAATGTATGCTTCAGATGCCTTATCATACCAGTTATGCCAGGTAAAATAGTTTATGCTCTGTCTGTTTTTACTTGTTTGTCCATCTTGTAGATCAGTCTAACTGTTCACAGTATCTTGCATAAAGGTCACACAGACCTACCCATCTATTTCTAGCACTCCAGTAATGTGGATATTACTCTTTTGTGCCCTAAGGCCCACTTGCCTTTTTCAAGTTCAGTAATATCTTGCACATATTTTCTCTTATGTCTTGGTTTTCATTCTGCAGTGATTAAATAGTGTCTAGATGTGAATTGATAGCACCCAATAACTCAGTCTCACACACATTAGCTTCTCCCATATAAATTGCTCCCTTATATGTCATATTTCATCACTAAATGCTTCCATCCTGTAAGTCAGGATTCCTCAGTTTTCATTCTCAGAAGTTAATTCTTCAGCTGGGTGTCTACCAAACCCATCACCATCATTTGATTTTTTACTCTCCATATAGTCTCTCTCATTATTGTCAATTGCTGCACTTCAGATTGCTTTCCCATATTCTTTGTCTGTTTTTATCACTTCTAAGCATGGAATTTGATACATCTCCCTTTCTTATTCTTCAAGTAATAAATAATTCTACCAGTTTTACACTGTTGTTTATAAAATACAAAGTAGTTAGTCACAAATGACCTGGGAACTAATCTGTTCACCTCTGTATTATCATCAGAAGTCCCAAATCATTGTTCACTCTTTAATTTCATTTAAGAATGTTAGTTATAGCACTGCTCTAAGGCAGATGGCACGCAGACCTACATTCTTTTACTTCAGGAATATGTGCTGAATCTTGATCTTATTGATGGCAGCTTGGATGCAGTCCTTTTGTAGATAAGAAATAATAGCTGGCTGAATGTGAATCTTACTAAGGCAAATGTCTTAATGACTCATGAAGCCTCTATGCACACTAGGGCTCTTGACCTTGCTGTTACCATAATTTATGTGTGTGGTGCACCAGAGTTTATGACTAAGTTGCGGAATATAGTGTGATTTTTGATAATCATTTCTCATTCAAGGATCACATGATGGCAATTGTTAGAGTTTCATATTATCCTCTGAGTAATATAGGCAGAATTTAGTACCCTATACCTTGTGCATTAGATTATTTAAATGTTCTCTTCCCAGGGCTTGCTGCTGCATCCTTAAGCACCTCATATGAGTACCAAACTTCAAAGTTCATCTTTTGTTTTGATTATATGGCTATCTTGTTCTTATAAATGCACTAGATTACTTACTCACAAAAAGTTGTTTTTTGCTTTATTTATGTTTTTCTGGTTGTGTGTTTTATTTTTTCAACATTCTTTAATGTAAGCACTGAAGTACTTTAGTGACTGATATTGACTATGCCCATATTTTACTTTAATTTTGCAATTAAAATATATTCAAAAATAAGAAAATATCAAGAGTTTATATTATTTTAGGTTCATAGAAGGTTAATAAGCTAGTGGCCTTAGAGCGTTTACAAGCCTAGCCATGTTAATCTCACATATACCCATTTGTTCATTTTGGGTTGTTCACAAAATTAATTTATGACCAGAGTGGGTCGGTGATCAACATTGGCTACCCTTGTCCATGAGGGGCATGGGTGCCACCTCAGGGGTGAATCTGCAGTCTCCCATCCAATTATCTAGGCTGCATTTGAATTGGGTCAGTGAGGAACTCTGTTTTACATGAATAGGAAGTCTATTCCAGAGAAGCAAAAGTCTCTGGAAGACATATCTGTCTCTCCAGCATGTTCTGTTAATGTCACAGGCTAGGTTGAGATCATTAGAGAGACTGACTCTTGTGCCATTTGACTTTGCGATGTACACCATTTCCATTAGGGCAGGGTTGGAGATTGCTGTATATGCCAGGCACAAATTGCTTCACAGCAGCCTGTAAGATACAGAGTAAAGTGACAGGACTTTCAGCCCGTCCATGTAGATCATGGTTTGGAGTCTCTATATTTTCTTATTGAGAAACCTCTGAGGTCTCTCACTACTGAAGGTGTCTGGTGAGGTACATGCAGAAGGGTATATTATAGGGTATATTATACTCTAGTGGTCTGATGAGAGTTGAGTACAGTGGAGTCATATCATCCCTTGACCTGGATGCTATGCCCTTGCTTATGAGGTGCGCTATGTAGAAGGCTTTCCTTACCACTGTGGAAACTTGGTGGTTGAAGTTCAGATTGCTATCAACTTGTGTTCCCAAGTCTCACACCACTGGGTTGGAACTCAGGAGGGTACTATCAGTATTGTAATTTGTAGGAAATTCTGTTTTGCCAAAGGGAATAATAATGTATTTGTTTGCATTTAGGTTTATACCATGGCTTTTGCACCAGTCATTTGTTTGTGATAGCCCTTCTTGTAATATGTTGACATCATTGGGGGACTCACTGATTGCTCCCAGTTTGCAATCATCAGCACGTTTGGTGAGCCAGAGGCTGTCTACTTTGGCCTGGACTTCTAAGAAATAGATGCCAAACAGTAAGGGGCCAAGCACAGACCCATGTGGTACTCCACTGATGACGTGTCTACTGGTGAACATGGAGTCAGCAATTTTGACAGAATCTGTTCTGTCAGTGAGCCAGTTGGCTACTCATCTAGTAACATAAGGGTTAATCCCCAGGTGGGAGAGTTTCTCAATGATGCCAGAGTGGGGGATTGTGTCAAAAGCCTTGGCAAGGTCGAGATAGGCTGTGTGCACTGTCTTATCTTCGTCCATGGCTTTGGTGACATTCTCAAAGATGTCTACCAGGTTTAATAAGCATGATCTACCCTTAATAAAGCCAAACTGGATTGGGTCCAGCATTTGGAGGTTGCCTGTGTGTTTATAAGGTCCATGATAATTATTTCCATGGCTTTGCAGATGAGACTGGTTAGATTTATCGGTCTGTAGTTCCCAGGGTCAGTTGATGGTCCCCTTTGTGCAGGGGAATTACTGTTGCTGTTCTCCATTCTGCAGGAACATAGCCACTTTTCAAGCTATGATTAAAGAGAACACCCAGTGGGTTTGCCAGGTCTTGTTTTAGATTGTTTAGTAAACAACCTGAGATATTATCTGGTCCCATTGAGGCCATGTTTTTGACCTTAGCAAGTGCAGAGATGAGCTGTTCTGTAGAGATACTAGGCAGAGGACTGGTGTCAGGTATGGTTTGGGATATGGTAGATGGGAATAGGTGGATGAAGTTTGTGCTGAGTCTGTCAACTGAAAGGTTAGCAATATCTTCAGGGTAGCATGAATAATCCCACCTACAGAAGCAGTCTCTGGAAGACATATCTGTTAGTCCAGCATGTTCTGTTATTGTCACAGGCTAGGATGAGATCCCTAAAGCAAGTGACTCGTGCCATTTGACTTTCAGATGTGCAGCATTTCCATTAGGGCAGGATTGGTGGCACATAGCTGGGCATTCCCTTTTAGACTTCGGACTTAGTTAAAGAATGCCTTATGGTTATCCTTGACTAGGGATGCAATTTTAGTTTCGTAATTTGCCTTAGAAGACTTCACAAGATTTCTGTTTTCTTGTTTAGGCTTAGGAGGTAACTCTTCCTCTGCAGAGTGTTAATCCCCTTACTTTTGGACTGCATTTTCTTCCTCTTGTTATATAATCTGTTTATACTTGAAGTCTATCATGGTGGCGTGTTTTTACGGGAAGACCTGGTTTTGATCTGGTCAGGTACAGCAGAGTTTATGCAATCACTTAAGTGTTTTTTACAGCGAATTTGCATACACGTCTGCATGGAGATCATTGATGTCTGCGATTGCAGGTGGTATGAAGCTTTTTATACCATTACTTAGTAGGCTGTAGTTAGCTTTGGCGAAGTGTTTCATAATTTTTGTTCCTGTGAGGGTGTCAGTCTCAGTAATTATGTCAAAGGAGACTGATTTGTGGTCTGATCTAACCAGGGAGAGCATCATACATGGGTTAGTGCAGTGACCCCCCCATGTTGCTGAGTACTATGTCCAGAACTTTAGAGCCCCTAGTGGGGGTGCAGACTATCTGTTCCATTGCATTTGTTTTAACAGAGTCCAGAAACCTCTGGGTGAGCATGTTTTTGCTCATGTATGTCCCCCAGTCTATGAAAGGATAGCTGAAATCTCCCAAGACTAAGGTGTTGGGCTGTACAGCAAGGGATTACAGTAAATTGAGGTAGGAGGTGTGCTTATCCTGGTTCATGCTGGGGGATCTAGAGCTAGTAATGATGTGGTTTGGTACTTTTCCAATAGTTAATTGAACATGGAGGACTTAGAGAAAATCATGCTGTTTGACCAGTCTCAAAGTGCATTTGATTTTAATGAAGATGAATACACCTCCACCTTTGGTTCCTTCATGCTCATTTTGAGGTCTGAATGTGTGGAAGGTATTTTAGCCTTGTAAGACCGAGGTGCTGTCAACAGCCTTGAACCATGTCTTGGTAACTGCACAGATGTCAGCATCCTTCAAGATGAGGAGTGCTTCCAGGGAGTGCAGTTTCATGTTTAAACTCCTAGCATTAAGCAGCAAAACCCTGAGTTTGTATTGATTAGATTTTGTTAAGTTGGAAACTTTGTTTTAATATTGCCTAAAAAAGGCACTATGAGGAGGCAAGGCTCATTGCCAGTATCCAGTACCCTATAGGGGACAGGTGCAGACCATCTCTAGCAAAGCAGTGAGGTCTGTCTACCATATCCTCCCATGCTGACAGATACTGCATCTCCCTGGACTTGACACCAGAAGCTAAGCCAACTGTTGAAGTCAATCATTTTTTGTTTATATTGTGGCATAATCCTGGGTGAGGGAAGGATACTTAGAGCTAGGGACATACCTGTCTGGGACACATAATCTGAGAGTTCTGTCATGTCTCTCTTCATATAGTCCAGAGAGGCACATCTCAAGTCATTTAATCCAACATGGGCTATGACAGAGTCATAGCATATTTGTTGTTGAGTGACTTGAGTGCATGCATGATTTGTCGGATCTTGGCGCCTGATAGGCAGCTGACCGTGACCTTATCCTTGCCCAGTCAGGTGAGGGAGATGTTGCTTTGGCAATTTATAAAGTAAACCTTTATGAAAAATTAATATTTACTTAACTTGTGTAACATGCTGTTAAAGTGTTTCTAGGCCAGGCTTATGCTCAATGTGTACATTACAGGTGAACACTTGACAAAATGCCTGTCTGATTGGTTCTGAATATCCGGATAAATATTTGTTTTTGACTTGTTAAACACAACAGGATTCTTTAAGCAAGACTCAGTCAGATATACCGATCATCCGTAATGAAAGTCTTATGTAATAAAAGAGTCAGTTAAATAGAGTTTCTCTGCTTTTTACATGCTTTAAGAAGAAGGTACAGATATGACATAATGCTGAACTGTCAAATATGCAAATTTCTTCTCAGTAATATAGCTAGATATTAATATTTCAGTAAAAAAATTCTAACATCTTAATTTTGTGATAGGAATAGAATCAAAATCCATAGATTTATAATTAGGTTCATCATTAAACTGCTTAAAAATTTTCATTAAGACAACATTCTATTCAGATATATAGCACATAATGCTTTATTCAGTTTTATATTAACTGTTTCTTCATTAGGTTGCCATGCCTTTAATAAATTACTACAGTTCTTCATTTAAATGTCTCCTTCAGTATAATTTATTATTGTGACATTATTAAAAGTTTGCAGTATTAAAAACTAAGATGGAAGTAGAACCTTATCACAAGTATGCATGTTGACTTTGATCTCAGTTCTGACATTGCCTCTTGTCTGTTCAGATTAACGGGATGTCTTCTGATAATTGCAGTTAGCACATCCCTCTACCTGGCCATCCATTTTCAGTAATCATTTAATCCAGCTCAGGATACTTCTCATTATCATTAGAAGAAAATTAAATCTGTGAACAACATTTACACCTCATAAAAAGGAAAACTGAACATCAGTACAATGTAGGTGCACTTCTTGGACAAAACTAAGACTGAGTAATGAAATATTCTTCTGACAGAAGTCATGAAAATGTTCATAGGTTCATAGCTAGGTACTAGGCTATTGGCCCTAGGGCCTGTATAAGCCTAGCCAAATGGTACCCTGGCTTATCCACCCAAGAAAATTATTTTCCTGTGCCCCTGTTGAGCAGAGCCACAGAAGTGATCCCCGGGGTGAATTTCCTATCTCCCATCCAATCATCAAGATTTTTCTTGAAGAGTGCTAATGAGGAGCTTTGCTTGATATAGATAGGTAGTTTGTTCCAGAGTATGGGAAGTCTCTGGGACAGGAATCCATCCCTCCAGCATGTTCTGTTTATTGTGGTGACAAGGTTTAGGTCCCTAGAGTGTGTAGCTCGGAGGGATTGGGATATCTTTAAGTGGAGCATGTCCAACAGCTCTGGGTTGGACATAACTTTGTATGTTAGGCAGAGATCGCCTCTGAGTAGGAGATATGTGACGGAGTAAAGCTGGAGATTTTGAGACAGTCTGCATAGGCCATCTGTTTGAGGCCAGTAATCCTCTTTGTGAGGTATTTCTGCGGCCTTTCCAGATGTTGTAGATGTCTTGTGAGGTACATACCAAAAGGAGCATTGTACTCTATAATGGGTCTAATGAGTGACGAGTAGAGGGGAACAATGACCTCTTTTTTCCTGGATGAGAAACCTTTTGTGATGAGGTGTGCCATGTAGAAGGATTTCCTGACTACTGTGGCAATGTGATTATCAAAGGTCAGACTACTGTCCACCTGTGTCCCAAAGTCTCTTATCACTCTTTCGGTGTTAAGTAGACTACCACCTGTGTGGTAGTTCATGGGTAGAGAGTTTTTACCAAAAGGGATGACGATGCACTTTTTGGCATTGAGCTTGAGGCCATGGCCTTGACACCAGGCATCTGTCTCATTGAGGCCCTTTTGTAGGATGTCCACATTGTTAGGAGTTTTGATTATGGCTCCCAGTTTTCAGTCATTTGCGAACTTAGTTAGCCAAAGACCTTCTGTGTTAGCCTGTACTTCAGAGAAGTAGATACCAAAAAGGAGAGAACCCAGGACTGAACCCTGTGGTACTCCACTTGTCACTGGTCTGAAGTTGGAGTTGGAGTCTGCTACTTTCACAGTGTGGGTTCTGTCAGTGAGCCAGTTGGCAATCCATCTTGTGACACAGGGATTTATACCTAGTTTAGTGAGTTTGTCTATAATTCCAGAGTGGGGGATGGTGTCGAAAGCTTTGGCGAGATCTAGATAGGTTGTGTGAACCACCTTACCCTCATCTATGGCTTTGGTGACCGCTTCAAAGAAGTCTATCAGGTCTGGGAGACATGATCTGCCCTTTACAAACCCAAACTGGGTGGGGTCCAGAGTTTGGAGATTACCAATGTCATTGCTTATAAGTTCCATGATGATATGTTCCATAGCCTTGCAAACCAGGCTCATCAGGCTAATGGGGCGGTAGTTCCCGGGGTCCGTGGTGGCTTCCCCTTTATGGAGTGGGATAACTATCGATGTGCACCATTCAGTGGGCACAAAACCTGTGGTGAGGCTATGAATGAACATGGTACTTAGGTGGGGTGCCAGTTTGTTCTGTAGTTCATGTAGAACGCAGCCTGGGATGTTGTCAGGTCCCATGGATGCTGTGTTCTTGGCTGTGGAGAGTGTGTTTTTTACCTGTGCAAGCATGATTACAGGAACTTTGCATTCTTCCAGTATAGAGATAGGCCCTTTAGGGGATGAGAGGGGGGTAAAGTTAGCATTGAACCTATCTGCAAGGATGTTGGCAATATCAGTTGGTTCTGTATATTTAGTGTCATTGTGCTGTAACTCCGAGCAGATCTGAGTGTTGCCATTGAGATTCTTGACATTGCTATATAATGCTTTGTGGTTGTCTTTAGAATCAGTGGCAATTTTGTTTTCATAACTAACTTTGGAGGATTTTATGAGGGATCTCAACTTCTTACTGAGGCTGACCAGGGGGTTCCTCCAGTTATGGGATTTTACTCTTTTTTGCAGCAGTTTCTTCTGTGGTAGAGTTTGTTTATGGTAGGGGACCACCAGATTGCCTTCCTTTTTTTGGAGGATAGCATCTTGGTTCTGTTAGGGATTGCACAATTCATGCCCTTGTGTAAGTGCTTATAAAGTGCATTTGTGTAGGATTCAGGAGTCATACCTCTATTGTCAGTCAGCATGGGTGTCGTGAAGTTTGCCGCTTCTGTCTTAAGAAGTGTGAAGTTGGCTTTGGAGAAATTTTTTACGGTGGTTTCCCTAATGGGGGGTGGGGGCGGGATGTGGATGTCTAGGGTGATTAGTTTGTGGTCGGATCTGACCAACAAGGAATTGACCTCTGGTGTGGAATACCGGTTGCCCATGTTGATAACGACCAGGTCTAAGATATTGCTGCCCCTGGTGGGGGTGTACATAAGTTGATCCAAGGCATTGGAATTTATGAATTCCAGAAAACGTTGAGCACAAGAGTTGGTACATGAGTAGTTTTCCCAGTTAATGGTGGGGTAGTTGAAATCACCCATTATTAGGGTGCTAGGTTGTACCCTAATATTTTCCAGTGTATCAAGAAATGAGGAGTGGGTTAAAGACACACCAACTAATAATCCACAGAAAAAAGAAGAACCGAGGTCCAGATCCACTCAAAAATACTGTTTATTGAGCTCTTTTGTCTCTCTAATGGAAACTTCCTCAGAATGAAGTACACATTACCCAACATCCCTTTTATATAAAACATATCACAATCACCTGTACAAATAATGAAATTTCTTAAAGCAACAATGCCATAAAATGTAAAGGCATAATATAAAAGCATAACAAAATATCTAGAAATCAAGAAATGAGGAGTGGGAATCCTGGGGCATGGTGGGGGATCTGTAGCAAGCTACAATTTGGATTACGGTCTTGCCCAGAGTTAGTTGCACTTGGATAATCTCAGATGCATTATGCTGAGCAACTAGCCTGGAGGTGTGGATATCCTTAATGAATATGGACACGTCACCACCTTTAGTGTTTCGGTCCAGGTTAGGTGGCCAAAAGGTGTGGTATGAATTATAGCCTGGTAATGCTGGGGTGCTCTCTGGAGCCTTGAACCAGGTCTCTGTCACTGCACAAATGTCAATGTTCTCCATTTTAAGGAGTGCCTCAAGTGACTACATTTTGAGGTTTAGACTTCTAGCATTGAATAGCATTAACCTCAGATTTTGTTTGTTTGTACCTGTTACAGTGGTGAATTCGTCATTTGAACCTTGCCTAAAAAAAGGCACTATAGGGGTGGCAAGAGCTTTAGCCAGTATCCGGAATCCCAAGGGCGACAGGTGCAGGCCATCTCTGGCAAAGCATCGTGGTTTGTCGATCATGTCATCCCAGGCAGGCAGATACTGGATCCCCTTAGAATGACACCAGAAGCTTAGCCAATTGTTGAAGTCAATCATTTTGTCCTTGTAGTGTGGTATCATTCTGGGTGATGGCCGGATGCTACTCAGGGCTAGGGTCATACCTGCCTGGGCTACAAGATCGGACAGCTCCTCCATGTCTCTTTTTATGTAGTCCAGGGAGGTACATCTCGGGTCATTCACACCAACATGGACAATGACAGAGTCATATTTGTACTTGTTGTGGAGTGACCTGAGTGCGTGCGTTATGTGGTGGATCCTGGCGCCCGACAGGCAGCTGACAGTAATTTTCTCCTTGTTTAGCCTGGTGAGTAGAACACCACTGTGCCTGACTATAGAGTCACCTATGACTAGAGTGTTGGGTACGTTGTTTGCCTTATGGGCTGTGGTTGAGTGGCACACTGAGTTTGTGGGCTATGTCTCATTTGGGTTGTGTTGGGGGGTAGAGGTTACTTGCGTTTCTGCTTTGGAAGTCCCTGTTGCTTGGGTAGATTTTTATTGAGAGTCTCCGTGAATGTAGGTGTGTGTTTTGTTTTTCTATGTGTGTGTGTTTTGGTGGTGTAGGTTTTGAGGGACTATGTGATGAGTGTGGTGTGGTGCAAGTGTTTATCTTCTCCTCTTGACTCTCTAGTCCAGTCTTGGGTGAAGAGAGCTTTGCTTCCAGTTTGGCTATATAAGTGCATCTCTCACAGGTTGTAGTGTTGGGTGGTAGGAGAAGAGGGTTTTCTGTGTACATGAGGCAATTGCTGCATTGCCCCAAGATGCCCAGATTCATCAGGTAGACAGGAGAAAACACCGGGAGCTGACCTTTAGACATGCCTGGATAGGTGCTTATTTATTAAGTACTAAAAACTGTTTTCCTCCAGACATGTGAGGAAAGTTGAGTGCTGTAGTACTTTGTAGCTTATTTAATGGTTACAATGAGTTCTGAACAAGTGCTGAGCTCAAAGAAACATATTTGAGTGCTGAAACTAAAAAACTGGCTAGTTCTAAGAAACAAAATTAAGCTAGAAGGCTTCCCTCCAACACAGAAAGCCAAGGGGGCTCAGAAGCTTACAAGCAGTCCTGGATATAGCAAATCTGTATCTGGACTAGTTTACTTACAGGAAAGGCAGGAAACAAACTTAGAATTTTTTTTTGTAAAGGGGAAAGGAAGAGCAGAAAGTAAGTGGGTTGGCCTACTCAAATGTTCTCTCTGGATGTATGTTGTTAAAGTTCAAATATGCAGATTAAAAGTGTTTCCTTTCTTTATAACCCCATCCTGTTTTTCTCCATTTTCATTTTGCATGGAATTCAATATGTTTCTAAAGTCTCTACCACTGAATAACCCAATATATTTATAAAGATATTTTTCAACTTTCTGTCTCACTGCAAACATCAGGTCAGTTGTGCTTCATCTTGATCTGAATCTGAACTGCTCACCTCCCATCTTACTTTCAAGTACTCTGTGTATTCATTTATCAATCACTCTCTCCAGAACTTTCATGCAATATGACAGGAGTTTGATAATTCTGTACTGCCCACATTTGTGAATGCTTCCTTTGTTCATATTCTCCAGTCATCTGGGATATGCATTTCTCTTTCCAATGCTGTGATAACCCTCAGGAACTATTTCTCGCCTATCTCATACAGCATCTTTATCACATCTGCTGTGATCTCATCTGAGCCTGGGGCTTTCCCTAACTTCATTTTCCTTAGTTATATACTTACTTCTTCTATAGTGGGCTTTTTTTTCTCTCATCATAGGCTGTGTCTGGAGCAGTACAGCTTCCATGCAATTTTCTTCTTTCAGAAGCTGCTGGAAGTATTCTTTCTATATGCCTTTGATGTCCTGTGCACTGGTAAGCAGGTTGTTGTTGAAATCCCTTATGAAAGGTGTCTGACTATCTTCTTTACTTTTCTGTCTTTGCCTTGCAAGCTGATATAGTTTCTTTGTGCCACCTACTGAGTCACTTTCCAGGAGTTGGTAGAGTGCCTCTGATGCCTTGTTCTTTGCTATTGTATCCCCTTTCTTTGCTTCTTTGTTAGCCAACCAGTATTCCTTCCTAGCCAGTCCATCTTTTCTGTGATCCTCCTTTCTTTTGTTGACTTCCTGGACTTCTGCATTCCATCATCAGTTTTCCTTATGTGCCTTATTTCCATACCTGGCTTGGCCACATATCTATTCTCTAGTCGTCACACATGCTGTTTTAAAATGCTGCCGTTCTTCTTCAACTCCCCTTATTTCCTCTCCTTCTTGAGGTGCTAGAACCCTGAGTAATTCCTTGAACTGTTGTGCTTTCTCTCCAGTCAACTTCCATATATTCAGCCTAGTCTCAGTGAGCTTAGAGCCTTTTCCGACCACTGCTTCAGCTGATTATGGCAACCAGTGGCTTATGTTGTTAGCCAGCTCTTTCAATTGACTTTGCAATTGCTGGTTCCACCCCATTTCTCTTGTCTTACTTGGTGGAAGTCTACATGAGTTGCATGTTGAGCACTCTTGTACATGATCTTGTGGCTCCCTCTCTTTCTGAACCATGTGCTGGCTACCATCATTCCATTTGTCAGACAAAAATCTAGAATGGTCTCTCTTTCCTTATTCCTATTACCGCACCCTTGTGGACCTAGAGAGCCCTCATATCCTGTTCTGTCTGTCTCGATATGTGCATTCAGGTCACCTATTATCAACATCAATTCATGTTGTCCTGCATTATCTAGTATGTCCTGCAACTGCTGTCTGGATGCAGCCTTTTCCTCACTATCATAACCCTGCTGTGGGGCACAAGAGGAGATTATGAATACCGCTCTGTCATTACACCAGGGTCTGATTGTCATGAGTGTGGTCATTAATTCTGATGACATTTTTCACTGTCTTCTGAAGCTTTTTCCTCACCACTATTCCCACACCATTTCTAGCCTGTCCTCCTGCTGAGTAGTAGGATTCTGCATACCAAGCTAAGTGGTTTTCCACCTTGTCTCCTAGATACATAAGATGTCCAGCCTCCTCCTTACCATCATGTCATCTTCTTCCAAGCTGTGTCCTGTCAGTGAACGTACAATGAGCACAGTAATTCTTAGTTCATGTTTGGCAGGTTGATTGGTTTTACATCCAGGTACAACAGAGCTATCCCAGGTAACTCAATCTTGGCAACAAGACATTGTCCAGCCATTGGCTCAGAGCTACTGGGCTTTATGGCAGGCACATGCTAGCCAATAAGTGCACACACACACCCCTCCCACCATTAGCAAGGGTCCTTGGCATAGCTACCCATGCCCATTTGGCAACATTAGTTAACATGACTGAATGACCTAGAGCTACATTTTACACCACTGAGTGGTTAGCCCTTCCACAGTGCATAGTCTGTGATCCATATTCTCTTATCTTTAGGATGCTGGAAACCACAGTAGATGCCCATAGCAGTTGGTCTATACAACTCTTTCTCTCTGTAGGGCACCTTATAGAGTCTGTGCTGCCCACACTTCCATTCTTTGGTGAGTTTGAGATGGAAACACTCAGCATGTTTTTCAGAGGTGGGATAACAGAGACACAGGGAGAACATGCAAACTCTAAACAGGCATTGACCAGAAATCAGGATTGAACCTTGTACCTTGGAGGCAAAGACCTTAAACATTATACCAACAGGTTGTGATTTTCTGCCTCACTGCAAAACCCTATTAAGTGAAAGTTAAAGTCAAAGTAAACTGTATTGTCATTCAGAAATCACACAAGTGCAAAAACTGAACGAAATTCCGTGTCTCTGGACTCAATGTGCAGACAACATATAGACTATTTTCACAGACATTTACACATATAACATCTATCTATTACATCACGTTACACATATAACACCTAGACATCATGTACATTAACTTTTAAGTTTTAAGTTAATCTTTGGGATATCCAGATGACTCAATGACCTTCAGAATTCTGCCATTTCTGATTCCTCGCAGTGCTTCCTGCCCTTCAGCACTCAGCAAAGCTCACATCAATTTCACTATCCCAAAGATTTGTACACAAAGAGGCATGGCATATAAATTCTCCAACTTGCTCAATCCGAAAGCATTTTGGGCCATTGCTATTAATGCTACCCCCATGCTTGAATTTGCCCTGCCTATAATTGCTGCCCTGTCAAAGCAGGGCACATCTGTACTCAAGTAGCCAAAAAAAAAGATTCTCAGGTTCATTCTTCATGGTAGCCCTAGAGAGCTGCACTGCACAACTATTAATAAAACCATGGGATTTCCTGTCTCCTTAAACTTTTAAATGATTAGTACTGTCCTCCAATATCTAACAAATTACTAGTACATGAATGCTCCTATGTATTATGAACCAGTGCTATTGTCAAGCTATTCAGTCCTAAATATTCTTGTGTTATTTGTGAACAATCTTTCCTCAAGGTAGCACCTGCTTCATGGAACTCTCTTCTTGACCACATTAAAGAATTGCAGGATGTCTCACTTAAAAAAATGAAATTATATCTGCATACTGAAAACAAATGTATATACTTCAAAGATGCTGGCTAATGTCTGTGTGTTTGATGCAATTGCTTACTGTGACTTCTTACATCTCTGCATTTTAGGATATACCGTGTTGCTCACTGATCATATCTACTTGCACCATCACATTGGCCTATTTTGTTATGATACTTTACTCTGATAATTTCTCTTTATGCAACATGTTTAGGCATTTTCTGACTGTCAGTGGCACAGTGCATAGCACTGTCACCTCACAGCAAGAGGTTCCTGGTTTGATTCTTAACTGGAGTGCCTTCTGTGTGGAATCTGCATGCCCTCCCTGTGTTTGCTTGGTTTCTTTTGGGTGCTCGGGTTTCCTCCCACATTCCAAGGACAGCAGTAGGTGGACTAGACACTCTAAATTCCCCATAGGTGTATGGTGTGGAAGAACTTCCGCAGAAGGGCTAGCCACCTGGTGGTGTAAACCTTGGCTCTAAATGATTACTACTGTTAAAGTAGCACCCCGATCCCATATGTGAAAATGGGAAAAGGGGATTGTAGATGGATGGATGGATGTAAACAATTACATGTACTGTATCTGCCGTATGACTATTGTGTATTTGTTGTTTGTGTATTTGCTGAAAAGTGCCCTGTACTGTCCATTAGCCCAATAAACAAACATAAATTAATAAAATAAAAATAAGCAAACTTAGAGATGCTTACTACACTGTGAAATGTAATTCCTCACTGAGCACATGGTTACAGAATGTGCCCAGAGGAGGAGATACAAGAGATCAGCAGCCATTAAGTGGGGACATTTGCAGGATACATTTTATGAAAGGAATATAAATCCTGTAAAATCACATTAAGAAAGGTAATTTGTATTTGAAGGGATAAACCTGGGAAATCCCTGGATCCTCTTGTGGCTGCTGTGTGCTCCTGGCCGTGCCGTCCCTCACTCCCACTCTACAACCCTACTTACCCAGATTAAACTGGTGTACTGGCCCAGCCCTACTGGATTTTCAAGACCACTTTCAAGTCATCTCGCCTTCCCTCTCTGCCTGACACCATACAGGAGAAGTCCTACCTTTCTCCCAGAAATGAAGTAAAAGGATGAAAGAAACTCTACAACCCTACTTACCCAGATTAAACTGGTGTACTGGCCCAGCCCTACTGGATTTTCAAGACCACTTTCAACTCATCTCGCTTTCACTCTCTGCCTGACACCGTACAGGAGCAGTCCTACCTTTCTCCCAGAAGTGAAGTAAAAGGGTAAAAGAAAGTATGTAATATGCTGCAATAACTAATGTAACTCTGCTTGTGAATTTGCTCTACCACTTACCTGGTGTTAGTGTAGGATTACAGCCAGAATACCCAGCAGCCTTCCCCTACCCTTATAGTTGTAAATCTCCTTTTCCTACCTCACCCCGGGCTTTTTTCTTCCATATATCTGAGCTGCCTGCTCATCTATTTAACTGTTTTAGTGGTTCCTCTCCCCATTACTACAAGGATTGGCCACTAGGTGGGAGTATTCACCCAACTACTACCTCTCTCCCCTCTCTCCTTCCCACTTACTATAACATCTCAATAGAACACTTCTCCTCTTTCTCTACTTACTATCAGTCCTACCCTCCAGCCAGTTCTCGATCATTGTCTGCTCCCTTACACTTACACCTAATATCACTTTAACCTTCCTACCTAGCTCCCTCTGTACTTACCTTTCTCCTGACTGATTGTTTCCTCTCACTGTCCTGCTGTCATCTTCCTTGTGTCTACCCGCTCCATTCGCCCTACGGGCTCACTCCGCTCCCCTACCCTACCCCCAATTCTCACCCACCCCCAGTTTTCCTAAACTTATACTTCTTCAGCCACTCCCTCTTCACTTCCATCCAATCACACTTACCTTCCATTTAAACCAATTAGACACACCCTTACTCATTCACCAATTACAATACACCACTCCTTTGACTACTTAACCATATCCCTCTTCTACTGCCTAACAGGAACTAATCCCTCCTTTCTACACCCTCCTTATCTACTTCCACCTCTTACAAATCTTAATCCAACCCATTAACACTTCTTATAATCAATCTCAGTGAAGATGACTTCAACTACCCCAACCAAACTAATATTCCTAGCTATACTTTTTACTATCCTTACCTCTACCTATCTCCTCACTTCCTTTGAAAAACTGCACTATTACCATTTCAACCACTCTCTAAAACAAACAGCAATACAGACTTCTATACTCACTTGCAGTCAGACTAATATCACTTCCATTCCCAGCTATCTACTACCCAAATACCACAGACTCTCCCACTTTAAATATAATAATCATACTGTAAAAAGAGAGAAATATCTACTTAACCTAAAATACAATTCAGCAACAAAACCTCTCAATCTCTCCTTACTAGATGGTGACATCCACCCTAACCCTGGCCCTGCCAATCCTGTTACCCTAACTACCCAGCCTAAACTCCCCAACTCACTCCTAATAGGACATCTGAATATCCACAGTCTTAACAATAAAGTAGCCCATCTCCATGCCCTTTTAGGTATTCACTCCTTTAATATCCTTTGCCTGACAGAAACTTGGTTGAAACCAGGGACCAAAGACAACTAAATTATCCCCCCAAGGATATAATATAGTTAGACAAGACCGGATAAAATATAAGGGAGGGGGTGTAGCAGTTCTATTCAAAGATGGATTTCACATCTCCACACTACCATGTAACCCTCCTCAGGATAGTAATGCAGAAGTCCTGGTCACCAAACTCCAAATCAACCCAAACAAAGCTTTATACATCATCTGTATCTACCTACCACCCGGTAATAACATCAGCACAATCGAAGCTATATTAAACTAGGTATCCTCAAC
This sequence comes from Protopterus annectens, assembly GCF_019279795.1. Taxonomy (NCBI): domain Eukaryota; kingdom Metazoa; phylum Chordata; order Ceratodontiformes; family Protopteridae; genus Protopterus; species Protopterus annectens. The sequence continues at coordinate 345,260,413 of NC_056726.1, read as the reverse complement.
TTACCCCCAAGAAACAGTAATACTAGGTGATTTTAATACTGACTGGAAAAGTGTCAATGCAGATAACCCCACCTCTCACATTAACCTCCATGGTTTTAGTCAAACTATCACCTCCACAACTAGAATTAACAAACCAAACAAAAAAGAGAGTACCTTAGACTGGATACTTATACATAGACAGTAGCAAGCTTATAAGGCAGGCACTCTCCCAGATGATTTAAGTGATCATACTTTGACCTACATCATAAGACAAAAACATGATCTGCCTAAACCCTCCACTTTTAGGATTGCACGGTCCAATAAACACTTTAGCCCAGAATCATTTCAAAATGAACTTAGTGTCTGCAACTGGAACCCTTTAAAAACTCTACCACTTGAAGAGGCTGTAAAATATCTAAACTCTACTTTTTTATCCATCCTTGATAAACATGCACCTAAACGGTCTATCTGAATGAAATCCAAACCAGCCCCCTGGCTTTCTAAAGAAACCAGACAGAAAATTTTACTGAGGAACAAATCTTGGGCTAAGTGGAGGGCTAACAAAATATCTATGATCAACAAAACTTTAGGCAACTAAGAAATAGTACAAAAAAGGCAATACTTATGGATAAAAAGAACTATTACTGTAAACTACAGCAAACTCATCAGAACAATCCCCAAAAATTTTGGTCCAGTATAAACAAACTCCTTTCCCCAGGACACTCTCACACACCTACCCCTCTTGAGGCTGATCCTAATACTCCCCAGCAAACTGCCAATATCTTTAATACTTTCTTCACAGAGACCATTCAATCACTAGCCAGTCAACTAATCCCAGACAACTCAAGCCTTCTCACCACCGTATCAGCTTCTCTACCAGATAGCCTAGTATGAACCTATGAACCAACATTTAAACAGCAACCCATCTCTACTACTCTCATCTGTAAACTCATCCAAAAACGTAAGCCTTGTACTCCTTCTGCTGACCAAATACCATCAGAATACTTGCAAAAAGCAGCTAATGTAATTGCATACCCTGTATCCATCCTCATTAACAGAACCATTAAGGCCATTCCAGATATTTGGAAAATCTCACATAAAGAAATCACCTTCATAAATGTGGCAATTCAAATGATTACTCTAACTACAGGCCAATAGCTCTATTATCTCCTTTAGCTAAAATAATGGAAAAATGCATTCACTGACAACTGCTACATCATTTATCTCAACATAACATTATAGCAAACTGCCAACATGGCTTTAGGCCATCACACAGTACCACAACTGCCCTACTATCTTTTATAGATACCATCAATAGAAACCGCAATAACAATAACCTCTCATCTGCTCTCTTTATTGACCTCTCAAAAGCTTTTGACATGGTCAACCATGCCCTTCTCATCAACATTCTAGAATCTCTTTCCTTTGACTGTCAGACTATTAAATGGTTCAGGTCCTACCTTAGCAATAGGCAACAAGCAGTTCTCTGGCAAAGCAACATATCATCCCTTCAGCCAGTTACCCTCGGAGTCCCTCAAGGCTTTATTGTAGGACCACTTCTCTTTTCACTGTTTATCAATGACCTCCACATAGCAATCCCTCAAGCCACCTGCATACAATAAGCAGATGATTCTACGCTAGTATGCACAGCAAACTCCCCTTTAGAACTACATTCTCTAACCCAGAATGTATTTAACATAGTAGAAACATGGTTTACAAATAGATGCCTCCTTCTCAATGCTAAAAAAACTAAGCTCCTTCTCTTTACACCCACCAACAAATCCTCACCCATAGATTTCTCATTTTTTTCCAATAATGGCACTATTATACTTCCTGACACAACCACTAAACTGTTCGGAATAATTATTGACAATAACCTTACTTTTGACAGCCAAGTAAATAACACTATCAAAACTGTCAACAGAAAAATAAGTTCCTTATATAGGATCAAACCTTTCCTAACTCCTATAGCTAGAACCACAATTGCTCACTCCCACTTAATCTCAACGCTTCTGTACGCCTCACCCATATATACTAACCTAAAGAAAAATAATTTTACCAAACTAACAAATTCCTAAAATAACATCACCAGATTTGCCACTGGCAATCCCTTTAGAATCCACCACTGTCTGAATCTAAGGCAACTAGGCTGGCTTGAACTTCAAAACCAACTAATACTACCCCAACTCACCATTGCCCACAAGATTTTCTACCAACCCAACAGCACTCCTATTCTTTCCAATCTCATCCTCCCTTACAAAAATCTGAATTCCCTGCGCTCTTCTAAGAAACTGCTTGCTTGCATATGCAAGTCTAACAACCTGGCTGAGACTCTCTTTTTTCTAACACAGTGGAAAAATCTGGAACCTTCTGCCAAACTAACTAACATTACTTTCTTCCTTGCCTCTCTTTAAACATAACCTCAAAAAACACCTCCAAACACACTGGTTATGCCCCTGCAGCAACCCTGACTAATCATTTGCTTTTTACTAATTATAGCTCCTTTTACTTCTTATTCCTCCTATTCTTACTTAAATTACTAACACTCGTAATGGATTGTTAAATGCTAATTACTTAAATTACTAACACTCGTAATGGATTGTTACATGCTAATTACTTAAATTACTAACACTCGTAATGGATTGTTACATGCTAATTACTTAAATTACTAACACTCGTAATGGATTGTTACATGCTAATTACTTAAATTACTAACACTCGTAATGGATTGTTACATGCTAATTACTTAAATTACTAACATTCGTAATGGATTGTTACATGCTAATTACTTAAATTACTAACACTCGTAATGGATTGTTACATGCTAATTACTTAAATTACTAGCACTCGTAATGGATTGTTACATGCTAATTACTTAAATTACTAACACTCGTAATGGATTGTTACATGCTAATTACTTAAATTACTAACACTCATAATGGATTGTTACGTGCTAATTACTTAAATTACTAACACTCGTAATGGATTGTTACAAGCTAATTACTTAAATTACTAACACTCGTAATGGATTGTTACATGCTAATTACTTAAATTACTAACACTCGTAATGGATTGTTACATGCTAATTACTTAAATTACTAACACTCGTAATGGATTGTTACATGCTAATTACGTAAATTACTAACACTCGTAATGGATTGTTACATGCTAATTCCTTGTAAGATAGACTAACTGATGCTCCTAAATTAATATGCTGATAAACTCTCTCTAGTATAAGTATTAAAATTATTAGAGTAATTTCCTACTCTATATTATTATTACTTGTTGTACAGCATACTTTTTATTTCTAGGTAGTATTTCTTGTACTTTTATTATAATCCTTTCTGTTAACTTTTAATTTTTAAGTTCTATAATTGCCAGAGCTTTTCTCCCCAGGCCTCTACTGAAAATGGAAATATATCCAGTTAGACTAGCCCGGTTAACAAATGTAAAATAAAATAAATAAATAAATAAATGAATTTCAAGTAAACTCTAAATATATTGGCAATTAAAAATGGCAAATACAACGTGCTATATATAATTAAACTGACTGACAGATCATTAGGTAAGCTCTATATAATGTTTATGAAAACAATGAATAACTGACACATTAATTACTGATTAAACAATGGCTATGATTTAGAAAGGGTTACAGCAAGTGGTAACACGAGCAGCCAGTCCCTCTCAGTAACCCTTTCCAACTCAGAGCAGGGAAACCTCAATGATTTTTCACAGTCAGTTGAATCACCTTGTTGGGCCCCCCCAACAGCGATGCTAAATACATTTTTTGGGTGGGGTCCCCCTTCCTCATCCAGACAGTTGTCCCACTGCCCCATGTCCATCATTCTACCAGCTGCTCCAATTCATCCCTGGACTACTACTGATTTTTGCTGTAGACAGCATAGATCTTAAAGGTGTCTTCAGGGGTCAGTGATATCATTCAGGCAAACAGGTATTTTTTCATATAACCTACCCTTGCCCCTCCCTCTCAGTGCTTGTGGCTGCATCTGAGGAGTAGGCTGGCAACAAGGACATTGCAATGTATCACCCTGCAATATCCCCATTCGTAGCAGCTCAGCCATTTCCACCAATTCCCTTCTCATTGGGCCGTGAGTCCTATAGGTTCATAGGTTCATAGGTGAGTACTAGGCTAACTACCACTAGGGCCTTTTTAAGCCTAGTCATGCACCAAATCTCTGAAAAGTTCTGGTACCCTTTATAAGAGTAAGCAGGGGCTTATAAGATGAAACATTTATAGGCTGTGTCAGTTAGAGACAAAGATGCCAAACCAGGGATGAATTTCCTGTTCACATCCAACTATCTAAGTAAAACTTGAATTGTATTAGGGAGGAACTCTACTTCTTATGGATGGGGAGCCTCTCCCAGAGAAGAGGTAGTCTCTGGGATACATACCTGTTTCTTCAGCAGCTCCTATTTATATCACAGGCAAGGTTTAAGTCTCTAGAACAGGTAATTCTGATGCTGTTTGTTTTGCAGATATGCAGGAGGTCCATCAGGGTAGAGTCTGACAATGCCTTGTATGTCAGGCATAGATGTCTCCAAAATAGTCTGTAGGAGGCAAAATACAGAGATGGGGCTTTGAGGCAGTGTGCAACTTGCACCTTGTATTCTTTTAGTGATTAACCTTTGTGGACATTCTAATTGTTGGATGTGCCTGATTAAGTGCATACCAAAGGCAGCATTATACTCAATAATAGATCTGATGAATGATGATTACAGTAGAACAATGACCTCCTTGAACCTAGATGACATGATTTCCTTACACTGTAGACACGTTATGGTCAAAGTCTAGATTACTGTCTATTCAAAGTCTAGATTGCTATGTGTGCCCCCAAATCCCTTTCTATCATACGATGTCCCCAGCCTTCACAAAAGATTATTGCAGGAAATGCCCGCATCACTGCCCACCCCTTGATAATAGTAATACCCATCCATCCCTGGCATAGCATCAGTCATCTGAGCTGCTAATTGAACCTGGGTTGCCTGGACCATATTCATGACCTTAATCCTCTATGTCACTAGAACAGCTGGCCATGCAAAATTCTATGCTAATTAGCCATGTGATGTCCTCCAAAAAAATGCCTTCAGGAAGTGATTTACATATGCTGCTGTATACAATAGCATGGCTGGATACGTTAATTAACATGACCAAAAGATGGTGATCATCCATTCAAATGAAAGGGGGAAACCAGGTACATTTAGTAAAGTTCAGTGGAGAGTTAGTCGTGGGGGATTGTGAGTGTGTGGATGTATGTGGCAGTGTGTGCATATATGCAGGGTTGTGAGTGGATATGTGTGTGTGTGTGTGTGTGTGTGTGTGTGTGTGTGTGTGTGTGTGTGTGTGTGTGTGTGTGTGAAAACCAGTGTATGTGTCTGTTAGTGCATATAAGTGGGGGATGCTATGTTAATTTAATGTGTGTGTGTATGTGTGTGTGTATGAATGACTGCATGTGTATGGGAGCGTGCCTGTGACAGTATGCAAATAGAGCCATCAATAATAATTGTCATGGGAAAGTGCTGTTTGGCACTGGCAGTAATTACAGGTGATTCAAAGGTATGCAAATTAGCCTATAGTGAAATCTTGGTCATTGCAGCTGAAACTGTCTCTGAATTGCAAATAACACAATTGTGTAAAATGACCTAGCTGCAGAAAGTAGTTTACGTGATCAGTAGGGATGCTTTCTAAATCCCAAGGAATGTCTCATACACATTTGTTTAGAATGATCAGCTAAAGCTGTCTTTGAATCACATATAATGCAATTATGTAAACTGATGGATCTGCAGAAGACAGTTTATATGACCATTAGGGATGCTTTGTGAATTCCAAGGAATGCCTCATAGACATTTTGCTTAGACTGATCAGATATGCTTAGAAGTTAGGCCTCTTTCTGTATTACAGAGCTGTTCTCCATGAGGATTCTCTGTAAAGAAGTCCTTAAATTGATGGAGAAAATACACAAAAACAGCATATATTACATTTGTGGTCTTCAGGTAACCTATTCTGAGAAATGTATTGTTACTGCTATAGGTGCAGCTAGGATCTGACAATGTGCTCTATTCAGAAAGGTTACTTCAAAGTGTACACAAGGTGTACACCTCATAGTAATCATTTCTAATTCAGAGACACCCCTACCACAGTGCTGCAACACAAAGACATGCAGTACCCTGGTGGGCTGCTTTGCAGTCTTGATAAATGCTAATGAGGCATTTTGGGGAGAGGCATATGCTAATTAGCCATGTACTCCCCCTCAGAACTGCCTTTGGGAAGACATTTATGCAGCTATTTCAGAGAATTGCTTGGTTGCATAGCCTAGCATGGGCACTCCTGGCTGCTCACAGTAATGAATGTGGTCAAGAGGCTGTGTTCATCCATCGTGGCAGAGGTAAATGCTGGGAAGTTTAGTGGTCAGGTATTGTTGGGGAGAGAGGTTGAGTGTGTGTGGGGGAGGGCGGTGGGACTGAACACATTAGTGTATTTGTAAATATGCATCTGCCTGGGAGATTGCAATATGGGTGTTAGGCAGGAGGTAGGTGAAGTGTGTGTATTTTTTATGTGTGTGTGTGTGTGTGTGTGTGTGTGTGTGTGTGTGTGTGTGTGTGTGTGTGTGTGTGTGTGTGTGTGTGTGTGTGTATGGGGGTGTCTGGGTAGGTAAGGCGGCTGTCAAACTTCCACACACCCTTAGACAAATGAGCAAAGCCTGAAACATTGGGTAAGGGGAAACACTAGCTACTCGAGATAACGCTTCAGACATGGATTAGGGGAGCATTACCACCAGGGATAGCTTTTCAGACACAGAAGTAAACTTAACATACAGCCTTGATAAATTGCTGTGCATTAAATATTAAATATGTGGTTCTGCAAACTAAAGAATTGTGAAGAATTTGACTGCAAGACTTATGACAAAAAAAAATCTGTAAGCCACACATCATGATGTTTGAATACTGCTGCCTTCATGTTAGTTCGACTTTGAAAATAAAGTTTTATGAATTTTAAATCAATAAAGAAACTATTTTAAATTCACATCTACATCAGTGTTCTTTTACAGGAATTATTTTATGTGAAGTTTACTGATAATATCAAGTTTTATCAATCTTGCTATGATCTTTCCTGTTTAAAGGTCTGCTAGAAACAGAACCTCTGCATGAAGTTGATGAAGAAGCAATTTCAGATGTAGACATATCCAGCTTTATTTCTGATGAGGAACGGGAGGAGTTAAAAACTGAATTGGCTAAGGTAAGACAGCTAATGATTACTCATCAATGTGCCTCCTTGTGGTGAAAACTATTCCTTTTTATAACATCAGCATACTCTGTTGTAACTATGTTACAGCCAAGGATATTTTATGATATATTCTTGAAGTTGAATTATATATTATTGCCTTTTCAGACATAATGAAAATTGCTTTGCAACATGTTCAACAGATGATGTTACCTCTTTGCTAAAAACTCAATACCATGAACTACCACATAGGTGGTAGTCTACTTAATGCTGAATGTGTGATAAGAGACCTTGGGACCCAGGTGGACAGTAGTCTCTCCTTTGATAATCACATCACCACAGTAGTCAGGAAATCCTTCTACGTGGCACACCTCATCACAAAAGGGTTCTCATCCAGTTAAAAAAGAGGTTCCCCTCTACTCGACACTCATTAGACCCATTATAGAGTACAATGCCCCTTTTGGAATGTACCTCACAAGACATCTGCAGCAGCTGGAAAGGCCACAGAAGTACCTCACAAAGAGGATTACTGGTCTCAAGCAGATGCCCTACACTGACCGTCTCAAAAAACTCCAGCTTTACTCCTTAGCATATCGCCTACTCCGAGGTGATCTCTGCCTAAAATATAAACCTATGTCAAACCCAGAGCTGTTGGACATGCTACACCTAAAGAAATCTCAATCCCTCCGAGCTACATGCTAGGGACCTAAACCTTGTCACCACAATAAACAGGACATGCTGGAGGGATAGATTCCTGTCCCAGAGACTTCCCATACTCTGGAACAAGCTACCCATCTATGTCAAGCAAAGTTCCTCATTAGCACTCTTCAAGACAAATCTTGATGAGTGGATGGGAAATAGGAAATACACCCTGGGGATCACTTCTGTGGCTCTGCTCGACAGGGGCACAGGAAAATAACTTTCTTGGGTGGCGTAAGCCGGGAAACCTTGTTGGCTAGGCTTACTTAGGCCCTTGGGCTGATAGCCTAGTAACCACCTATGAACCTATGAACATAGTAAAATAACTAATTGGGTGTCTTTGCAGAGTAAAAATTATCTAAGGAAACACCTGTGGGTTTGTCACAAATTCTTAATACTAAATAGGGTATAACAATTGTATGAGAGTTTAGCACTGGGCCACTGGAATATGATTGCTTTGAAACTGATTAGATAAACATTATGAGGTAAATGAATGTGCCCTTATTGGAGAAAGTTTAAAGACATGTAAGTATGACAGTTTAATTACATTATTTTCATTTTGCCTAACTAGGCTTCTCTTGATGCAAGATTCCCTTCTGTTTTCCTTTCTTTCTCTGGGATGTATGTTTAAAAATGCAAAAAGCTAAAAAAATAAAATAGCCTCTGGAAAAAATCCATTAAATATATAGTACTTCCAAACCACATTTCCCCATCTTTTTAAAAATAATTTTCAGTTGTGTTATCACCCATTATGGAAGCTTTCTTTAATTTCCCATAGCTGTTTGATGAAATAATTATTTTCTAGATGTGATTCCAGTTTAGGCCTTTTAAATGGCAGTGAAATCACTTCTGCCATTTCTTTTCTTCCATTTCTGTTCAAGTTTATATCATACAGCATCCTTCTGAACATTCAGTAACTCACTGTAATATCTCGCTGCATCATCTGTCTGCCATGCTAGAGAAACCTAGGTTATTTATTAAAGAAAGTGTCTGCTAGTCCATTCCTGTAACTTATCTTCCTATGTCTTCCTAGATAGATAATCTCACCTGTTTATCCTCTACAGATGGATTCATTTGCTTCTTAGTACTACGACTGCAATAAAAATCCCTAAAACTAAGTTCTTTACTGACCTGCTAGACACCCACTGTTAATATTCTTCTAAATGCGAATACTTCTTTTCTCTTTCTTTAACAACTTTAGTCACAGATATAGCATTTATCAGTGCTCTAGTGCACACATTATCTTTATTTATTTATTTATTTTATTTAACATTTGTTAACCGGGAAAGTCTGACTTGGAACTAAGCCAATTTTCAGCAGAGGCCCAGGGAGAAATGCTCCAGATGAGTTGTTTCAGTCCATGTTATTTGAAGGAAGCTTGTCAATGCTCTATAAAAGTTTAAGTGTGTTACAGCATCACGATCTCTGTTATCTTGTTCTTTCAATATGCTGGCAGGAAAATAAATAATGTATTTCTGTTTTTAATTTCCTTCTGTGAATCCTCATTGTCACTGAATATGAAGTGCCATACTCTTTAGGGATACCCCTAATACTGATTTGATCATTCAGTCTGTAACTTTTCCAATAATGAATCCTGAATCCCCTTTAACCTTTCTTCAAAAATAGAGCTAATGCTGTAATTTTCATCTGTAAGTCCTATACTGGTGCCTAATGTCCGTAAGCCTTCACTTTTCCAGACAGCTCATTCTTGGATCATTGAACTTTGTCTGCCTTCACCCCTAATGGATTCTTTAGCACCTACTTCAAAAGGAAATCATACTTGACTCCTACTTTGTAACACCTGTTCCTTTTTTTATCAGTTAAGACAGGCACAAAATAGTCACGTGGAGCTTTTACTAGATACCTTGGTTCATTCACCACTCCCCCTTAAATTACAGAGAGATGAAGTTAAGCTTTATCTTCATTCTTCTAGATACATAACCAAATAAGCACGTATTCTGTTTAATTCACTGAGGCAGCTTTAACACGTTTGTTGTTTTTCTCCCTCTCTATCTTAACCCTTGCTGATTTTTTTGTGCTAACAAAGAACTAGCAACATAGAATTGAACAGCAAATAAGAACTGTTTAACTCACCATATCTTATTATTGTCTATCTAATGAATAAAAGTGCTTCATAATCACTAACTTATTTTTTATTTATCTGCCCTTTTTTCATTGCAGTGGATTCCTGAATTATAAACTGCTTTAAAACCTACTGACTTTTCAGGGAGACTGTTTCATTTACTTGCCACTCAATAATATTTTCTTTTGCATCCACTTTATTGTCAACCCTGCATCTTTTTATTGCACCCTTCAGTTCTTTTGTGCCGCTCTTTATTGAAAAACTGTATCCACTACTCACTGGATATGGGAAATAGTATATAATACTCATGCAATGCTTTATTTATTCAAGAATAAACACAGTCTTTGTTTTACCGCCTACAGCATCCATTAACATCATTGGAATGCCATGTAAGTTTTCTAGTTTTACTTTCTTTTTCATGTACTATCCTTTATTAAAGTTAGTCTCCTTAATTGGTATCCGTATCTTTTCTACTTCATTAATTTTATAAATTTACAACATTTTTGTTCCCTATTTCTTAACAGAATTGATGTCTTTACCAAATGTAGTTATGTTTTTAATATTCCCTTCTACATGCTGTATCATTACTATAACATTGTGCAAGTGTTCCCTTGAGAGGTCTTTTGGGGATGGGGTGGTGCTTCTTTAATCCTGACAGCATCCAAATACCTTCCAATGTCCTTCATTTTCATGTTGGACCCTCAGCATTCTCCTCAAAGTACATTTATTCAAATGCCTCTGTCAGTGGTCCCTCCATATATCCCAGATGTCAAAATCTCAGTTTGTTATGGCAGATTTCAGTGCATTGTATCAATAAATTTCATTTTAGCCCATTACTGCATCTATGTATTAATCCTTCATCTGCATACTGCATGGGAGATGAATAAAGTGGTAATAAATCCACCAGGCCAATACACCCCTAAATTGTATTTTATTGTACCTGTTTCCCCTTAGAGACATATTCAACTCTACAACCGTCTTCCATTGAAAAAAAATATTTCTCCCTTAATATAAAATGTAGTCATCACTGTCAAAAATGTCTCACCAATTCTGTCACATCTAAAAACTGTAAATCCTCCAGTTAACATACTATATTTCTTACTCTTGCCTGTCAGTCTTTCAGTAACATGCTTTAAGAGCTTTTTCCTTTTAATAATGCTGATAAAACTGATACATCCTTTTTCTAAAAGCTATTGTACTTGATAGTTCCTCTGCATTTCCTCTGGTGTTCTGGTACATTGTCATTTCCTTGGTCCCATCACAATTCTTATGTTATACCCCTTGTCAAACTTCACACATTCACTGCTGATTTTACTTTCAAATATTGTCATAGTAATTTATAGAGTTGTACAGAGTTCAAGAATGGAAAATATGAACAACTTGGAAAGACTAAAGAGTTGTCATTATACTATTTGTCTTGTAGGCTTCTCAGAGGTGACATCTGCTTTGTCTTTAAAATAATGTCTGACATATTTCTGCTTGAAATATGTACTTAGAAAGGATCATCCTGGGAGCTAACACTAGACTGAGAAACCTAATTTTGAAAAAATTAACATTAAAAATAGAAAAATGCAAGAGTTGCATAGTGCAAGATCCTTTATGTGTATGATGCAAGTTTACAGTTAAAACAGTTTTGTCCATTATGGTCCTCAAAAATCAAACATGATGCATGTATGGGAAACTGAAAATAATGAGTCTGGATTAATAGCAGTCAAGCATCTGGAAGGCATTAGTTATAGGCTTGACATATCAAGCAATGATCCTGTAGAGCTTTATAGCCATTCTTCATCTAACCCACGAGTAGCTTGAAAGAGGAAGCATATGACTGAAATATCATTGAAATCCACAGTTTCTGGTGCACACAAAACTGCCCTTTTTTCCCCCGCTATGCAGAAGAATTTGGGAGCTGTGTATGATGGTGGTACGCAACCTTTGCCCTATCACCCCATATAAAAGATAAGAAGCTGCTGATTTTCCCCAGGATTCAGCAAGCTCTGCACAGTATGCAGGAATAGTGCAGGAGCTGCTGGAAGCAATATGGCCACCGTGCAATCCAGGAATAAGCTCCAGGGACGTGCACAAGCGCTCATGCACTATTCCTGCACGGACACAGCTCCTGCATGCAAATACCCCATTTGCAGGTGAAAACCATGCAAATGAGGTGAATTTGTGATCCAGGAAGCTGGCAGCTAGCCGTGCAGGACTAGTGTAGTCTGTAGAAATGTACTCGGTTAGTAATCGAGTACATTTCTGCAAACTACAAAACGGAGCCATGACACCTCCAAATAAAGCATGTATATAATGTGGAAACCATGCCAATGGCCAAATATATGCACATTGGCATGGAAAACAGTTGCAAAAAAAAATAACTTTAATTTTTTTTTTTTTAGCTGACTTTGACTGTTTAAGCATAGGGCAGCGGCGTGCAAACAGGAACGAGCTGACATCACAGAGGGGTGTGTCAGGCATAGTGTAAGCTTATTGGAGCCCTGTGGCTCGGGTTTGCCCTGAGCTTAGCAGAGCTAAGCAACAGAGTGTGTCTGAGGCTGCTTAGCACTCTTTATATTGCCTAAACAGGTGTGCATGCCGTGCACCGTGTCTTAAAGGAAAAAAAAAGTAAACCAGGAAATAGTAGCTCTGTGCACATCTGAGCACTGTGTTTGCACGGTGTGCACCCGGACTTAAACAAGAAGGCAGTGGGAAGGGAAAACAGCAGTAGGAAGGTAATCAAGGAGAACTAGCATAACTGGCAGGTGAACTGTATCAGAATCAGCCAATTACACAGGCAGCAGCACAGCCCAGTCCAGCACACCACTATAAACTATGCAAACACCTTTCCCTTTGTTTTTTCCCACAAACTCTACACCACCGGTGTACATAAGCAGGGAAATTTTACCAAACAAAAGCAAAAAATGATAGGGGCTGCAGCAGCTATCATAAATCAACATGTGGAAGAGACCGAGGGTGGTGAGGATGAGAATGTTGATGACCAACCCACAGTGAGGAGAAGAAGAAGAAGAGTGTACAGACCCAAGGTAACCTACCAGGGGCTACATGAGCTGGAGATAGTGGAGTGCTATAGGGTGGACAGGGACCTCCTACAGCAAATTGTTGAGCTGTGCTGGCCACACCTCACACACAAAACCAACATAGGGGAACCCATCCCAGTGGATACCAAGGTATGTGTAGGCCTAAGAATACCAGCCAATGGTACCTTCCAAAAGCCAACTGGGGATATCATGGGGATTCCACAGGCATCAGCATCCAGGGTATTCCACCAGTTCCTGGATGCCATGTCAGCACATGCTGATGAGCACATGTATTTCCACAACAGCCGTGAGGCGTTGGCCAGCAATATGCATCTCTTCCACCAAATAGCAGAATACCCTGAGGTAGTGGGTGCTATAGACTGCACGCACATACGCATCAAAGCACCACCCGGTGAGCAGGGTAGGGTCTACATCAACCGCAAGGGCTTCCCCTCTATCAACTGCCAGATCATGTGCAATGCGCAGGGTATTATAATGAATGTGTGTGCTGGCTGCCCTGGAAGCTATTACGACTCCCACATCTGCATCTGACGCAGCTGTACCAGAGATTTGCCAGTGGGGACATCCCTTATGGCCCCCTAATGGGGGATGCTGGTTACACACTGGAGCCGTGGTTGATGACACCCATCAGAAATGCACACACACCCAAACAAGAACTCCATAACGAGACACATGCACAGACCACGATCATAATAGTTCATGTGTTTGGGATGCTCAAGTTCCAGTTCCGGTGCCTGGACACATCTGGTAGGGCCTTGCAGTACTCATCGGTTACATGTACCCAAATTGTCATCGGATTTGCCATGCTACACAATATGATCCTGTGGAAACAGCTGCAGCAGGAACAGCACGGGGCAGGGCCACACAGCCCCCCCCCCACCATTGTCAAGGCCACACAGGCACAGAGTGACTCAGAGGAACAACCTAAGCCTGCCCCAGTAGGCAGAAGGAGGTGTGCCCAGTATGCCCAAGCCATGGCAAAGAGCTAATGCATAGCACATACACTGAAATGGTAGGAACCCAGGGAATGACACCTCTCTCTGACTCACACATACAGTAAAAGGGATGCCAAACATGACACTACCTGTATAGGGAATGTACTATGTGCATCCGATATAGTCAGCCCTCCAGCACCATCCTCAATACTGGCACAGCTACAAGGTAAGTCACTCTTCCTATCAATTGCCGAATGGAGTAGTATGTGTTGTTACTTGTATCTATGGTATGGATGTGCGGATGCAAGGGAATCATGTGGCTGAATGGGATGCCTGCAGATAGTAGACACCTATTGTGGCAGCATGAGATCTGTAACAAATACTAGTGTCACCATCGTAGCCAGTACTAGACAAGGTGACAAAACTCACTGGAGGAAATGTGCTGGGCCACATGTGTGTCCATAGGACACACACATGCCAGTCAGGGAGGCACACATACCCAACAACAGTATCAGCCAGCAGGACAGGTGTAGACAAACACAAACAAAGGCTGTGCTAAGGCCTTTGATTGATAGCTATGGACAACATCTTCCTCCCAGACCTACACAGACAGACTACAACAGGTCAGGGTGGGATGTTAGTTCTGAAGGGTAAGAAGTCAGAAACTTAAATGTAGGTCAATCAAACCTAAGACCTGTAGTACACTGATATGCCTCTAGTCAGCATGATAGGTCAGAATACAGAATGAAATGGAGTACCTAAAATACCAGTATAGTCATAGCAAATGTGTACAAGTGTCAGGTGTGCCCCACCCACTCCTATGTAGAAAAGTAGTAACAGTCAGGTGTGCCCCCCAATCCTATGTAGAAATGTAGTAACAGTCAGGTGTGCCCCCCTCTAATCCTATGTAGAAATGTAGTAACATGTATGTGTAGGTATAATAACAGTGGAGCACAGATTAGCTGAGCTGGCCAAGGTAGCAGGATAGATTGTAGCATGTGTACAATATGCAGGGCTGTGTGTGTTAGGTTGGTATGTTGTATATTGTGTGAGAGTGGTCAGAATGTATTAATGGTGAGGTTTGACCTGGTGGTCATTGACCAGTGCTGCCGATGACAGGGCCCAATTCTCACAACTGCAGTGCCAAAAACAATGCTTCCCAGCAAAACACATCCCAGCAGTAAACAATAGAAAATGTTTGGAAGTAATATATGTCACCATCTGAAAGATGGACATAGCATGAATGTGGTCCCAGACAACAAGAAGTACACAGGGGAAAGTACCCCAAACAGACAATGTATAATATGTAACACCCTTGGAAATGTACATACAGGTTAGTAGCAAATTATTTGGGCTTGTAGTAGGGAATACCAATGTTGTCTGGCCAAACACTGGCAGACCACAAAGGTCATAGATATGACGTATTGAGAAACAGCTGATGTCCCTGCACAAGCCAGCATAAGTGGAATGCCCATGCATATCTGTGAGTCAGATGCAAGTAGTGTCCATAGCACACATGCACCCAACTCACCCCACCACCACCCACAGGTACATCTCCGGTGTTATCCCTTGTGTTGGGAATAAGTACAATATGACCCCTACCTCTATATGGCAATAGCTAAGAAATGCAGCATGCAGAACAGATGTCCCATGCAGGTGTGTCCCTAGCTGTAAGCAGCACCCTGCCAGCATCCCCATCACTGGATCAATAATGACAGAAAGTATTGGCTGAACACCTTGCACACCTACCCTGTCACCCCAGAGGAATATAGTGTATTGCAGTCTGGGACTGTAGGAGTGACAGAATGCAATGGCCTGCTACAGCTGGCCTACATCACTACCAAATGGCCTACAGTCCTCTGCCAAAGGCCTGTGTCTCACCCATACTGCCAATGTATGTTATGTCATGGACTCCCAAATAACAACATAACACAGTCCACAGAACCCAGATGCAAGGCCATGTGGACAAATCTCAGTAATACGTCCACCTTGTCCTACTGCATGAACTGTGGACCAACACCAAATTACTGCTGGGATGAAGTGATAACTATAGGGAACATATCAGATAATGTTTGCATAATGTTTCAAAGAGGATAGAATAATAGAGGGGGGAGGTGGTAGAAGCATGGGCTGCATGGAATGTGTGAAGTCCAAAACTCAGCCATGTGCACATACTATCCCTGGCTGCAAACACAAGAATGGGTGGCTACAAACCTGCTCGTAAACCACAATGTGAAAGGGTAATGTCCAGAATTATGACCACTGCCTCTGGGTAACCTGTGTGAATCTGTACAGCTGTGAGGTATGGCCACAGCAGGATATGGCAATACTGTCGAGTCAATGGATGTGCAAGCATGGGATCCTCAGCCACCACTGTACCAAGGTGCTGAACCATTTACACAGACCCAGGAGCAAGTGACTGCAGCTTCCCCTCCAGAATGGCATGATTGTGCAAGAATATGTAGGCTGCTGACCACAATACTGGATACAGCTGCATTCACCCTGTGCTCCCCAGGACATCACTGCAAGCAAATATGCATACCTGACAGTACTTGATGACATAAAACATCACAGTGTAAAACAGTGCATATGTCTGAATATCTCTGCTAACACCAAGACATGTAGCAGAAGCAGCACAGACACCATTTTCTACAGTAACCCACTATCCTTTGCCCATTTTGACTCCATATTGTCAACCGATCTACAGATATCCCACAGAAACAGGTTGCTAGCTGTAGGTGTATAACACAAATGTCTGCACTGGAGTACGATCTACCTGGAATGGATTCACAGATTCAATATAGAAGGTCATACTGGGCATGCTCACACACTTAGAAATGAAGCCCATGTCTGGCAAAAACACTGGACCATACATATCTGACAGTTGCAGATCTTAGTGCATGCACTCCTCAGTACACACCAGTCATGCTTTGCACACACATTGGATAGGAATACACACATATATCAAAGGACAACACACTATAATACTCCAAAAATACACATACATAGATGTGTGGAAGAGAGTGACAGTGACAAAGAGCCTGCCATCATGAGGCCTGTCCCACCCAGCACACATCCAATTGGCTAAAACCACATGATGTGCAAATGTCAATCACCGTAGACATTTGCCTCTGGTATCACTCAGCACTATAGTGTCTGCGGTGCTTGTGCTCACTGTGTAACATGACTGTACAAGTCAGTAGTCATCTAGCAGTTGTATACACATACCTGTGGAATATAAACCTGTGTGTGCCTGACTGTTGTGTGTCTGCCTTTAGATGAATGGGTTATGGCCCATGCACACACACTGCACTCCCCATTGCCCTACTATGGCAAGGCTACTGATGTCTTCAGCTTGAAATACACTTTTGGGGAATTAGTAGCCCAGTAATCTCTGTGGTGTGTCCTATAGCTGTGTAATGCAGTAGTCTGATGTACTACTTAGGTAGGAGTTCTAATCACAGATCTGGCAACTGTGTGTGTGTGTGTGTGTGTGTGTGTGTGTGTGTGTGTGTGTGTGTGTGTGTGTGTGTGTACGTCTGTGTAGGGATCAATACTTTTTAGGCCAGTCACACTCACTACAATTTCAAATGCCCTACTTTGGCAGGGCTGCTGATGGCATCCACTTTGAAATACACCATTGGGGAAAGAGTAGCCCAGTAATCTCCATGGCATGTGCTTTAACTGCATAATGCTGTAGTGTGATATACTAGTTAGGTAGGAGTTGTAATCCCAGACATGGCAAGTGTAAAGGTGGGTGTGTTTGTCGGTGTAGAGATCAATGCTTTTGAGGCAATTCACTGTAACTACAACTTCCATTGCCCTACTTTGGCAAGCCTGCTGATGTCATTCACTTTGAAATACACCTTTGGGGAAAATGAAGCCCACTAATCTCTGTGGTGTGTCCTATAACTGTGTAATGTGGTAGTGTGATGGACTAATTAGGTAGGAGTTCTAATCCCAGATCTGGCAACTGTGTGTGTGTGTGTGTGTGTGTGTGTGTGTGTGTGTGTGTGTGTGTGTGTGTGTGTGTGTGTGTGTGTGTTTGTGTGTGTGTCTGTGTAGGGATCCATGTGTAGGGGCCTTTTAGGCCAGTCACACTCACTACAATTTCAAATGCCCTACTTTGGCAAGCCTGCTGATGTCATTCACTTTGAAATACACCTTTGGGGAAAGAGTATCCCAGTAATATCTGTGCAGTGTCCTTTAACTACATAATGCTGTAGTGTGATATACTAGTTAGGTAGGAGTTCTATTCCCAGACATGGCAAGTGTAACATTTTGTGTGTGTTTGTGTAGGGATCAATGTTTTTGAGGCCATTCACAGTCACTACAACATCCATTGCCCTACTTTGGCAGGACTGCTGATGTAATTCACTTTGAAATACACCTTTGGGGAAAAAGTATCCTAGTAAGCTCAGTGGCACACACTATAACTGCGTAATGCTGTAGTATGATATACTAGTTAGGTAGGAGTTCTATTCCCAGACATGGCAAGTATAACATTTTGTGTGTGTTTGTTTGTATGTGTAGGCACAATGCTTTTGAGGCCATTCACAGTCACTACAACATCTATTGCTCTACTTTGGCAGGGCTGCTAATGTCATTCACTTTGAAATACACCTTTGGGGAAAATGTAGCCCAGAACGCACCACAGCACATGCTATAACTACGCAATGCTGTAGTGTGATATACTAGTTAAGTAGGAGTTCTAGTCCCAGACATGGCAACTGTGAAACTCTGTGTGTTTGGTTGTGTGTGTGTAGGGATCAATTTTTTTTTGGCCATTCACAGTCACTATGCACACCTAAAAATGGTGAACATCAATAACTGTGCAGTAACAGAGACCTGATCCAAGGCTCCAGAGAGCACCCCTGCAGTACCAGGTACAGCTCTCACCACACCTGTTGGCCACGAAACCAGGACCAAAATAATAAAGTTGGAGGAGTGTACATATTCACCAAGGATATTCACACCACCAGGCTACTTGCCCAACAGAATGTGTCTGAACTACCCCCAGTGGTTAGACTGCATTACAAATTGTATAGCTTGCTACAAGATCCCCCACCATGCCCCATGATACCCACTACAGCTTTTGAAACATACTGTGAAATATTATGATACAGCCAAACACCCTAATACTGGGTGACTTACACTACCCTGCCATTAACTGGGAAAACTACTTGTGTACCATCACGTGTGCCCAACAGTTCTTGGAAGTCATAATTCCCAATGCCCTGGATCAAGTAAGCCATAGTCCCACCAGGGGCTCAAATATCCTAGACCTGGTCATTACCAACATGGGAAATAAATGCTCCACACATATGATCACCCCATTGGTGGCCAGGTCTTCCCATGAGCTAATCACCCTTAACATCAACATCCCTCCCCCACACCCCAGTAAGGAAACCTCCGTAACACACATCTCCAAAGCCAATGTCATGCTACACATGTCAGATATGACTAACGTCATGACACCCATGCAGATGGGAACTGAAAGAATGACTGCTGAATCATACATGAAGGCACTGTACGAGCACATCCACTTGTGCATGAATTGTGCCATCCAATATAGAACCACGACGCTCCCCACCAAAAAAAGGAAGCCAATGTGGTAGTCCCTGCCATAAACATACTGTACAACAAAAGGAGGAAACTGTTGCAGAAACAGGGGAATTTCCAGGATGCAAAATACTCCCTTACCAGCTACAGTAAGAAGCAGAGATCCCTCATAACATCCACCAAAGCTAGTTATGAACATAATATAGCCAAAATGTCAAAGACAATTGCAAGCCGTTCCATAGCAATGTGAGGAATCTAAATGGCAATGCTCAGAACTGCTCTGAGCTACAACAGGATGGTATTAAATATACTGCTCCCAGGGATATTGCCACTATCCTGGTAGATCGATTCAGTGCCAAATGCATCCCCTCCCAACCCCCAAAGTGCCCATCTCAACATGGAAAGATTGACAGATTCTGGTAATAATGGTCACATAGGTAAAAACTACACTCTCCGGAGCTATAACAACAGCAGCCATGGGACCAGTCAACATCTCGGGCTGTGTACTACATGAGCTACAAACTGAACTCGCACCTCACCTATGTGCCATGTCTAATCATAGCCACACCTCAGGCTTCATGCCCACTGTGTGGTGCACAGCTACAGTTATCCCAGTCCACAAGGGGGGATCAACCTTGGATCCTAGGAACTACAGCCCCAGCAGTATGGCATGCCTGATTTGCAAGACCATGGAATGTATTATGGAAATTAAAACAAAGACATTGGCAACCTACAAACACTGGGCGCTAACCAGGTTGGGTTTGTGAAGGGACGATCATGTCACCTGAACCTGAATGACAATTGTGAATCCATCTTCAGAGCTGTGGACGAGGATAAGGTGGTTCACACAGCCTATCCGGACCTTGCCAAGTTCTTTGACACCATCCCCCAGTCTGGAATCATTGATAAATATATCAAGTTTGGCATTAATCCCTATGTCACCTGACAGGCTGACAACTGCTGTACTGACAGAACCAACACTGTAAATGTAGGTGACACCAACCCCAGCCCCAGACAAGTGACAGTTGGAGTACATTAGGGCTCAGTCCTGGCACCGCCCATGTTTGGCATCTACTGCTGTGAAGTACAGTCCAACAGTAAGGGACTCTGGCAAACGAATGTTGCAGATGACTGCACACTGGGAGCCAATATTGAATCCCAACATGATGTGGATATTCTACAGAAGGGCCTTACAGAAAGACATGCTTGGTGCCTGAGCCATGGCCTCAAGATCAATGCCAAGAAATAGATAGTTATCCCCTTTAGGAAGGGACATGTACCTGTAAAGTACCACACAGGTGGCAGTACACTAAACACCTAAAGTGTGATAACAGACTTAAGGACACAGGTGGACAGTGGTCTCACCTTTGATAAGCACATTGCCACAACAGTCAGGAAACCCATCTATGTGGCACACCTCCCACTAAGGGCTTTACATCCAGGAAAAGGAGGCCATTGTCCCACTGTAGTCATCTCTCAGTAGACCCAGTACAGACTACAATGACCCATTATGTATGTACCTCACAAGACATCTGCAATAACTAGAGAGGCTGCAGGCATACCTCACAAAATGAATCACAGGCCTAAACCAGATACCCTATGCTGACCGTCTGAAAATCATCCAGCTATACTCTGTCATGTATTGTGTTCTCAGAGGCAATCTCTGCTTAACATACCATGCCATGTCAAACCCACAGCTGTTGGACATGCTACACTTCCAAACCCTCACAGCCACATGCTCCAGGGATCCAACTCTTGTCATCACAATGAACAATACATGCTGGGGGGATGTGTTCCTGACCCAGAGACTCCCCAGACTCTGGAATAGACTGCTCATACATGTCAAGCAGAGTGCCTCTTTGGCCCTCTTCAAAAGGAATCTGGACGACTGGATGGGAGATAGGGAATTGACCCCGAGGATCATGTCAGATGCCCTGCTAGACAGTGGTCCAGGGAAGTAAATATTGTGGAAAGACACAGCCAGGGAATTGTCATGTCTGGCCATATATAGGCCCTAGGGCCGATAGTCTAGTATCAACCTATGAACCTATGAACTACACTTTCCATTGCCCAACCTTCGCAAGGTTGCTGATGTCATTCACTTTGAAATACACCTTTGGAGAAGGAGTACTCCAGCAATCTCCGTGGCGCATCCTATAACTGTGTGATGCTGTAGTGTGATATACTAGTTAGATAGGAGTTCTATTCCCAGACATGGCAACTGTAAAAGTGTGTGTGTTTGTTCATCTTTGTAGGGAGCAATGTTTTTGAGGCCATTCACAGTCACTACAACCTCCATTGCCCTACTTTGGCAAGCCTGCTGATGTCATTCACTTTGAAATACACCTTTGAGGAAGGTGTAACCCAGTAATCTCTGTGGTGCATGCTATAACTGCGTAATGCTGTAGTGTGATGTACTAGTTAGGTAGGAGTTCTAGTCCCAGACATGGCAACTGTGAGACTTGGTGTGTGTGTGTGTGTGTGTGTGTGTGTGTGTGTGTGTGTGTGTGTGTGTGTGTG
This sequence comes from Protopterus annectens, assembly GCF_019279795.1. Classification (NCBI taxonomy): domain Eukaryota; kingdom Metazoa; phylum Chordata; order Ceratodontiformes; family Protopteridae; genus Protopterus; species Protopterus annectens. Next base: position 345,238,345 of record NC_056726.1, on the reverse strand, counting down.
TGTGTGTGTGTGTGTGTGTGTCTTTGTCATTCATATCCTGTGTGGAGGTAGCTGTGAGTGTGTAACAACTGGACTCATTATGAAGCAGGTTTTGCAAATTTCTTATATGATGGGCCTATTATGTGTCACAATGTCCACCTTACAAGGATAACAGATGTCAAACAGCAGATAAGCTGGGGTAGACAATCCATACTCCTACATGTGACATCAAGGCCTGGTGAACAATATAGGCAACCTTTGTATTACCCAGAGAACACTCTCAACCCATGTCTCATACACAAACACATTCAGCTAGGCAACAGCCACTATGTTGGTAGTTCCCTGCATATTGCCCACAGATAGTAACCAGGGTGTGATTGCAGTGGACTACAGAGGACATGGTACCCTGTCCCATCCCTACAATAGGCACATAATTGCATACAATACTCCTTCAGTAAGTTCCCCACTGGACGCCTGCAACAACTGTAGAGCCATCAAATATAACCCACAAAGGGCATGCCATGCCTTATACACATGCCCTGTATGGACAGATGCCACTGACACCAGGGAATACCTGTATCATGCTGTCAATGTAGGTGCAGGGTCAATCTGGTGTCCATTGCCAGTTCTCACCACATGAGGCCAGGAATGGCACATCTAATGATAACAATCTGCGTACACAATATGCCCCAGGCACCCCAGGTACACTTCCACATGTCGCAGAACATGCATGTGGGACGTGTGCACATCCGAGACAACGTCCATGTCATGGACTATAGAACACATACATGGCAAGCATTGCACACCACAGACCACCCACAATAGTAACCCAGATGACTGGATGGTGAATACAATACCCACCTGTGTGCGCCAGTCCAGACACTACACCCCTGAGCCACACAGCAGACCATTGTCATGTGGCCTGATGCCAAGGTATACCCTTTACCTAGCCTTGTACAGCCTTCTGGCACAGTCAACCACTACACACCTGTGAAGCAATGCACCCATGCATGTCTGTACTGGCAACCTGTGTCTGTGTCTGTGTGTGGAGTATAATGACTTGGATGCCATTCACACTCACTACACCTCCCATTGGCCTACTGAAGCATTCCTTCTGATGTCAGACACCCTGGCATATCCTTTGCCCATATATCATCCTGATAACCCCTGTGGTGCATGTGATACTTGTGTTTTACTGTATTGTGGCAAACTAGCTAGTTAGGAAGTCTAATCCTGACCCTGCCAACTGTGATAATGTATGTGAGTCCCTGAGAGAGTGTGGCTGTGTCGACCTTGACACCTGTTCATGTGGACAGGCACATGTACTACACCTACCTTATCCCTCCTTTATCACTGTTGCAGACGTCACTCACCATCGAATATACCTTTAGACAGTTCCCCAACTTATAAGCTCTGTGGCACATGCAATAACTGCATAGACATATGATAGCAATACATAGTCAGTCAAGGGTTTGAAACCCCATACTGGTAAGTGTATGACACAAACATGCTTAGGTTTTACTCTTCCACCACACTCCCTGCCTTACTTTGTCTCTGTCTGTCTCACTCCCTCTCTAATGGATGTGGAGAAGTACACCTGCTTTGCTTAGGCAGCAACTTGTGTTTTATAAGGGATGCTCATGATCAGCTGATGGCCTCTGCACAAATTGCAGTCCCACATTAGCTGATTGCATGTGGGACAGCTGTGGTAACATTCCCATAGCCAATTGCATGGTAACACACTCCTATAACTAGGAACATCATGTGGCTGCTGGCCCTTTTCATTCACTGTGAGCAAAACTTCATGTCAGTGTTTGGCAAACAGCATCACAGATGGTAGTGGGATATAACTCTAACAACATGCACTGTGGAGACAGGCCAACAAACAGGAGGGGGAATGTTCCAGACATAACTACAGAATGTAAGTGTTGCTCTTCTGCATTTGGAGTAATGTTGGTTTAACAGGGTTTGTGTGGATATGGCGGGTCTACGTGATTTAATACCTGTCATGACAGTGTAATGTGTTTGAGGAAACACGCATCTATAGGGTTATCTGCAGACTGGCCAGTGTTTGGAGTCTTATGTGTCTTGTGCTGTTCACAGTTCACCTATCTTAGAACAGAAGCATAGTCTGAGGATTGCAGTCAGTACATGGTGACAGCCATAAGAGTTACTGACTTCATATCCCTCATAGAACATATGTCACAACAAACCCTGTTGCAACAGTAAATGTATGAGGATATCACAGCAACATACCAATATTGGCCCAGTGTTTATGGCTCCAGCCACACATCTGTCAACTTTGTACATATGTCATGCAGTAAGAGGTGCATATGTTCTGTACACCATTATGTGTTGACATCATACCTGATAACAAGCCAGTCAGATATCAGACTGCTAGACATATTATATATAGTAGGGGTTATTCCTGAGGACATAAACTGGGCATTCTGTGGTTCTGTATATGTCAGAGTGTCATCATGGGTTCCAGTGCATACAATATCCACAGTGGGGTGTGGGTGCTGGGTATACTGTCATTACAGCATAGTACCCCTGGTACATGTCCCATGTACCACAGTATGGTGACCACTGTCGCCATCAACCATACAGGTAACTGATAACACTATCCAGCCCAGTTATGCATGTGCTGTGTGCAGCCTACCTGTAACACATTGGACACACTGACAAGTTAGTTAGCACTGATAGGCCCAGGTCTCTTGGATGTGTGTCTGACTGTTATGTGTTTGTTAATGTGCATATGATGGTATGTCACACTATGTATTGTCCATATACAACCATTACATCCCCCATTACCATACTGTACATGCCTAGGGATGTTCTGCATGTAAAATGTAACCTGGAACACACCTCATCCTAAATGCTGTATGGTGTGTGCAATTAAAGCCACACACATCTGTAGCACTACATACCTAGGTAGAGGTCTAGTCCCAGTGTTGCCAAGTAAGAGTGTGTATGTGTATGTGGAGAGATCTACTTCAGGTTGCTGAATATGCATGTCCCAGGGGTTCATCTGTCCTTGTGGCACAGGCAGTAACTGTGACATGTGTTCAACTGTACCCAGGATATGGCACAGCCATGGTGTCACCAAAGTGCCATACCGCTTGTGAGATATGACAGCAGACCATCCTCCTGCTGACACATGTGCACCTACAAAACAAATGGATAACATTATGGAGACCACACTCACTTAGTGTTACTAACAGCTATAATGCATCATGGCTGGACAGCTACACTACCTGACATGT